>NW_027012218.1:30000-57424 GCF_036934945.1 Oncorhynchus masou masou
CTAGGTAGGGAATAGGGGGCCATTTAGACCACTAGGTAGGAAATATGGGGTCATTTTAACCACTAGGTAGGGAATAGGGGGCCATTTTGACCACTAGGTAGGAAATATGGGGTCATTTTGACCACTAGGTAGGGAATAGGGGGCCATTTTGACCACTAGGTAGGGAATAGGGGGCCATTTTGACCACTAGGTAGGAAATATGGGGTCATTTTGACCACTAGGGAAGGGAATAGGGGGTCATTTTGACCACTAGGTAGGGAATAGGGGGCCATTTTGACCACTAGGTAGGAAATATGGGGTCATTTTGACCACTAGGTAGGGAATAGGGGGTCATTTTGACCACTAGGTAGGGAATAGGGGGTCATTTTGACCACTAGGTAGGAAATAGGGGGGCATTTTGACCACTAGGTAGGGAATATGGGGGCATTTTGACCACTAGGTAGGGAATATGGGGGCATTTTGACCACTAGGTAGAGAATATGGGGGCATTTTGACCACTAGGTAGGGAATATGGGGGCATTTTGACCACTAGGTAGGGAATATGGGGGCATTTTGACCACTAGGTAGGGAATATGGGGCCATTTTGACCACTAGGTAGGGAATAGGGGGCCATTTTGACCACTAGGTAGGGAATATGGGGGCATTTTGCAAGTAGCCTATATCTCTGTAAATACATTCCATGTAGCTCTCATTCAATCAATCTCCACCTGTCATACAGTCACATATTAACTATTTAGTCTAGCTCTAACCTGAGAGAGAGGGAGCGGAGGAGAGAGAGAGGGAGAGAGGGAGAGGGAGGGAGGGATAGAGAGAGAGAGAGAGAGTAGTTCTAGTAATTATAAGTGACAGAGTTCCTAATCTGTCAGTTAGTTAGTTATAGTAACCACAGTCGTATATCTAGCCATATATTTAACAACATGTTTCTCTATATATGTGTCTGGTAGTAACCATGGAGACAGGAGAAGTGTCTGGACTAAAACAGGACCTGACAGAAGCTGTACAATAAGGAAGAAACAGACAAAACATCAGATAAAGGTCGAAGGTTAAAAGGTGACGTCGTGCTACTCAAACTTCTTTGTGTTTTAAATGGTCAAAAAAAGGTGAAAGGTCCTCCAGGGGAAAGGTCGTCACTCCGACCTGCAGCGACGGAAGCTGTCGCCGGGTGAAAGGTCAAAGGTGATTAAAGGTGACATAGTTGAAGGTCGACTAATGGCAGGTATAGTGTTCAGTGCCGGAGGTTCTGACGATGTCACACACATATCGTCTCCTAACAGACACACAGTACAGAAAAGGTCAACCGCTCACAGTTTCCACCAATGGGTGGGTGAGGGAGGGAGAAGGTGGGGGGTCCAATTGCATATCATCCCGTACCATGATGTCACACTCTGACATCAGGGGGGAGGGGCTACGGCTCCTCAGGGGGGAGGGGCTACAGCACAGCAGTCTTTCTGGGGGGGGGGGTCAGGGGTTAGGGGTCAAAGGTCATGGTTGTCCTTATCAACAGCTGATTGGCTGAATCAGACCTGTTCCAACAGGGCTGGACTAAAACCCTGCTGCCTCACCAGAGTCCATCTAGGAGGAGGGTTGGAGAAAGGAAACTATTTCTTAGAGGTCAGAGGTCAGGGTTGAGTCTCCTCCTCCTCCTCTCCTTCCCGTGTGCTGAGCATGCGCACTAAGCTCCTCCTTCTGAGAGGGTTGGGAACCAATCCCAGCAGAGACTGAGAGTTCCGAGCTCCTCCCCCTTCTCTCCCCTCCCCCTCGACGGGTTCGTTGTCCGTCAATAACGCGCATCCTGATTGGTCAGAATCCACCGTGATGCTTATAAAGCTGGAGTCCAATTGGAGAAAGGGAACAGAAAGGCGTGTCTCCGCTGGGTTCGTGTCCAATGAGTCTCTCTGAGAGGCGGAGTCAACCGACAGGGTCCGCCTCCTCAGATGCATGCTGCTGTCCGTCGACTGGGTCACCGTGGAAACCTGGGCTTCAGCAGGTGGGGCTACGGAGATGCAGGGCGGGCTCATCCTCTGCTTCCTGGTCCACTCTCGAACGGGAGACGCCGATTGGCTGCTGAGACACCGGCTCCTCTGGTCCTCTTCAAATGAGAGGCAGGCATGGAGGGAGGTGTGGGGAGAGCAGGGTGTGTGTGGGGGGCTGGACGTGTGGTGTGTGTGTTCAGGTGTGTGTGAGGGGCTGGACGCGTGGTGTGTGATGTGACAGACTTCATCATCAGTCTCATCTAGAAGGGAAGTGGGGAGACGGCTAGGACTGGAACCGAGGGGAAATGGATCACGGCTGAAGGCAGAACTCTGCTTTGGGTCAAAGCTGGTCTGAGGGCTCTGGGGAGTGGAGGGAGTAGAGATGGTGAGGTTGGGGCTGGGGGGTGTGGAGGAGAGGGACAGGCTGGGGCCTCCAGAGCAGAGAGAGATGGTGAGGTTGGGGCTGGGGGTGTGGAGGGGGAGGAGAGGGACAGGCTGGGACCTCCAGAGCAGAGAGAGAGGGTGAGGCTGGGGCTGGGGATTGAGGGTGTGGAGGGGGAGGAGAGGGACAGGCTGGGACCTCCAGAGCAGAGAGAGAGGGTGAGGCTGGGACCTGGGGTCTGGGGTACCTCAGGCCTCTGGGGTGTCTGTGGGTTGTCTGTCGTCTGAGGGGTGGAGATCTGAGGGCTGGGGGGCCGCTGGGGCCCACTATCACTGTGGCTCCTACTGTGTCCTCTGGTAGATATAACCCTCTGACTGTGTGTGTGGCGCAGTGTGTGTACGGTGTGTGTGTGGCGGAGTGTGTGTGCGCTGGAGGTGCGTCCTCGGGGGCGCGGGACGGCGAGGAGGGTGGTGTACGTCCAGGTGTGTGTTACCACCAGGGGGCAGGCTGGGTAGCGGTGAGAGGTGCATGCTGGGTACGGTGAGGTGGGTGCCGCCGACAGAGCTCCCCCGCAGATCGTCGGTGGAACTGCAGCTCAGGTCCTCAGAGTCACAACGCACCGCCTCCTACGAACAGACAGGAAGTAGGAAGTAGAGACAGGAAACAGAGGGTCAGAGGTCACAGGGACTGTTTTGAACACAATGTTTGAACATTAAAGGTTGAAGGTGAATGAAATTTAAATCTGGCCTGGACTGTAAAGTTCCCAGCTAGAACAAAACATTCAACAACTTGATCTGGACTGGACTGTAAAGTTCCCAGCTAGAACAAAACATTCAACAACTTGATCTGGACTGGACTGTAAAGTTCCCAGCTAGAACAAAACATTCAACAACTTGATCTGGACTGGACTGTAAAGTTCCCAGCTAGCACAAAACATTCTCACAACTCATTATGGCCTGGACTGTAAAGTTCCCAGCTAACACAAAACATTCTAACAACTTGCATACAAGGTTCCAAAAACAGACGTTCGCAGAACATCCATGGAAATGAATGTGCTACCTGGGTAAAAGCTGCAGTCTACATACCTGTCTCCTCAGCTGTCTTCTCACACTGAGGGAGGAACTGGGTCCCGGCTGTCTGTCCATGCTGTGGGATGGGCTACTCGTATGAGAGGTGTGTCTATTGTTATGAGGGGTGTGTCTATTGATGCTGTGTGCGGGGCTACTGACATAAGGGGTGTGTCTACTGTCCATGCTGTGGGAGGGGCTGTGGATATAAACGGTGTGTCTACTGTCCATGCTGTGGGATGGGCTGTGGATATAAGGGGTGTGTCTACTGTCCATGCTGTGGGAGGGGCTGTGGATATAAGGGGTGTGTCTACTGTCCATGCTGTGGGAGGGGCTGTGGAAATAAGGGGTGTGTCTACTGTCCATGCTGTGGGAGGGGCTGTGGATATAACGGGAGGAGTCTCTGTCGATGCTCTGAGCAGGGCTGAGTCTGTAACTATGTGTGTCCATACTGTGGGATGGGCTATGTATATAAGAGGCCCGTCTGCTGTCAACGTGGCCAGGCCTCCTGGGGGTGTGTCTCGCCATGGAGAGGGAGTGTCTGTCTACGCTGTGGGAGTGGCTGAGCCTGACTGTGGGTCTGCAGCTGGAGCCCCTGGAGCTGAGGGATGCGTGGCTTCCAGACGGTAACGCCCCCGGGACCTGCAGTAGGGATCCTGCTCCGCTAGAACCCATGGAGTAGACAGACCCTAGGAGACAGAGAGAGAGACCTAGAACTCTGACACCTAGAACTCTGAGACCTAGAACCCTGACACCTAGAACCCTGAGACCTAGAACTCTGAGAGAGAGAACTCCGAGAGGTAGAACTCCGAGACCTATAAATCTGAGAGATAGACCTCTGAAACCTAGAACTCTGACACCTAGAACTCTGAGACCTAGAACCCTGACACCTAGAACCCTGAAACCTAGAACTCTGAGAGAGAGAACTCCGAGAGATAGAACTCCAAGACCTATAAATCTGAGAGATAGACCTCTGAGACCTAGAACTCTGAGAGATAGAACTCTGGGACTTAGAACTCTGAGAGAGAACACTGAGACCTAGAACACTGAGAGATAGAAATCCAAGAGATAGAACTCGGGGACCTAGAACTCTGAGAGATAGAACACTGAGAGATAGAACACTGAGAGATAGAACACTGAGAGATAGAACACTGAGAGATAGAACACTGAGAGATAGAACACTGAGAGATAGAACACTGGGACCGAGCCGAGACAGAACTCTGAGGGATGGTTACCTGAGAAACCACATCCCTTGTAGGTGTCGTGGCCAATGGGAGGGTAGCGGGTGTGTTCGAGAGGCTGTAGGGGGCGGATCATGTAGCTGTCGCTAGGCAGAGACATCATACGAGACAGAGACGGCCGGCCCGCCGTCAGCAGGCTACCACGACAACGCTCTTCTTCCACAACCTGGGACAAAAACACGACCATGAACGTCATCTCATTTTATTAAACTTTTAGTCATTTAGCAGATTCTCTTATCCACAGCGACTTACAGGAGTGAGTGGATATATTTTCATGCTGTCCCCCCCCCAGGGAATCAAAACCACAACCCTGGAGTTGTAAGTGCCTTGGCTCTACCAAACTGAGCCACACGGGACAGTACCGTAACCATAACAATCATCACTGTCAGTATCGTCATCACTGTCACCATTTCATACTGTTACACCACCACCACCAGCTGATCTGACCCTAGACCCTGGTCCCCCCCCCCCCCCCTACAGGACTGATGGGAAGCTGATCTGACCCTAGATCTGTGGTTACCCCCCCCCTACAGGACTGACAGGAAGCAGATCTGACCCTAGATCTGTGGTTAGCCCCCCCTACAGGACTGATGGGAAGCAGATCTGACCCTAGATCTGTGGTTAGCCCCCCCCTACAGGACTGATGGGAAGCGGATCTGACCCTAGATCTGTGGTTAGCCCCCCTACAGGACTGATGGGAAGCTGATCTGACCCTAGATCTGTGGTTAGCCCCCCCCCAGGACTGATGGGAAGCTGATCTGACCCTAGATCTGTGGTTAGCCCCCCCCCCTACAGGACTGATGGGAAGCTGATCTGACCCTAGATCTGTGGTTAGCCCCCCTACAGGACTGATGGGAAGCGGATCTGACCCTAGATCTGTGGTTAGCCCCCCTACAGGACTGATGGGAAGCTGATCTGACCCTAGATCTGTGGTTAGCCCCCCCCCCCCTACAGGACTGATGGGAAGCTGATCTGACCCTAGATCTGTGGTTAGCCCCCCCCTACAGGACTGATGGGAAGCTGATCTGACCCTAGATCTGTGGTTATCCCCCCTACAGGACTGATGGGAAGCTGATCTGACCCTAGATCTGTGGTTAGCCCCCCCCCCTACAGGACTGATGGGAAGCTGATCTGACCCTAGATCTGTGGTTAGCCCCCCTACAGGACTGATGGGAAGCTGATCTGACCCTAGATCTGCGGTTAGCCCCCCCCCCCCCCTACAGGACTGATGGGAAGCTGATCTGACCCTAGATCTGTGGTTAGGTCCCCCCTACAGGACTGATGGGAAGCTGATCTGACCCTAGATCTGTGGTTAGCCCCCCTACAGGACTGATGGGAAGCTGATCTGACCCTAGATCTGTGGTTAGCCCCCCCCCCTACAGGACTGATGGGAAGCTGATCTGACCCTAGATCTGTGGTTAGCCCCCCCCCCCCTAAAGGACTGATGGGAAGCTGATCTGACCCTAGATCTGTGGTTAGCCCCCCTACAGGACTGATGGGAAGCTGATCTGACCCTAGATCTGTGGTTAGCCCCCCTACAGGACTGACAGGAAGCTGATCTGACCCTAGATCTGTGGTTAGCCCCCCTACAGGACTGACAGGAAGCTGATCTGACCCTAGATCTGTGGTTAGCCCCCCTACAGGACTGATGGGAAGCTGATCTGACCCTAGATCTGTGGTTAGCCCCCCCCCCTACAGGACTGATGGGAAGCTGATCTGACCCTAGATCTGTGGTTAGCCCCCCCCTACAGGACTGACAGGAAGCTGATCTGACCCTAGATCTGTGGTTAGCCCCCCCCCCCCTACAGGACTGACAGGAAGCTGATCTGACCCTAGATCTGTGGTTAGGTCCCCCCTACAGGACTGATGGGAAGCTGATCTGACCCTAGATCTGTGGTTAGCCCCCCTACAGGACTGATGGGAAGCTGATCTGACCCTAGATCTGTGGTTAGCCCCCCTACAGGACTGATGGGAAGCTGATCTGACCCTAGATCTGTGGTTAGCCCCCCTAAAGGACTGATGGGAAGCTGATCTGACCCTAGATCTGTGGTTAGCCCCCCCCTACAGGACTGATGGGAAGCTGATCTGACCCTAGATCTGTGGTTAGCCCCCCCCTACAGGACTGATGGGAAGCTGATCTGACCCTAGATCTGTGGTTAGCCCCCCTACAGGACTGACAGGAAGCTGATCTGACCCTAGATCTGTGGTTAGCCCCCCCTACAGGACTGACAGGAAGCTGATCTGACCCTAGATCTGTGGTTAGCCCCCCTACAGGACTGATGGGAAGCTGATCTGACCCTAGATCTGTGGTTAGCCCCCCCCCCTACAGGACTGATGGGAAGCTGATCTGACCCTAGATCTGTGGTTAGCCCCCCCCTACAGGACTGATGGGAAGCTGATCTGACCCTAGATCTGTGGTTAGCCCCCCCCTACAGGACTGATGGGAAGCTGATCTGACCCTAGATCTGTGGTTAGCCCCCCTACAGGACTGACAGGAAGCTGATCTGACCCTAGATCTGTGGTTAGCCCCCCCCCCCCTACAGGACTGACAGGAAGCTGATCTGACCCTAGATCTGTGGTTAGCCCCCTACAGGACTGATGGGAAGCTGATCTGACCCTAGATCTGTGGTTAGCCCCCCCCCCTACAGGACTGATGGGAAGCTGATCTGACCCTAGATCTGTGGTTAGCCCCCCCCCCCCTACAGGACTGATGGGAAGCTGATCTGACCCTAGATCTGTGGTTAGCCCCCCTGACAGGACTGATGGGAAGCTGATCTGACCCTAGATCTGTGGTTAGACCCCCCTACAGGACTGATGGGAAGCTGATCTGACCCTAGATCTGTGGTTAGCCCCCCCCCCCCTACAGGACTGACAGGAAGCTGATCTGACCCTAGATCTGCGGTTAGCCCCCCCCTACAGGACTGATGAGAAGCTGATCTGACCCTAGATCTGTGGTTAGCCCCCCTACAGGACTGATGGGAAGCTGATCTGACCCTAGATCTGTGGTTAGCCCCCCCCCCTACAGGACTGATGGGAAGCTGATCTGACCCTAGATCTGTGGTTAGCCCCCCTGACAGGACTGATGGGAAGCTGATCTGACCCTAGATCTGTGGTTAGACCCCCCCCTACAGGACTGATGGGAAGCTGATCTGACCCTAGATCTGTGGTTAGCCCCCCTACAGGACTGATGGGAAGCTGATCTGACCCTAGATCTGTGGTTAGCCCCCCTACAGGACTGATGGGAAGCTGATCTGACCCTAGATCTGTGGTTAGCCCCCCCCCCCCTGACAGGACTGATGGGAAGCTGATCTGACCCTAGATCTGTGGTTAGCCCCCCTGACAGGACTGATGGGAAGCTGATCTGACCCTAGATCTGTGGTTAGACCCCCCTACAGGACTGATGGGAAGCTGATCTGACCCTAGATCTGTGGTTAGCCCCCCCTGACAGGACTGATGGGAAGCTGATCTGACCCTAGATCTGTGGTTAGCCCCCCTACAGGACTGATGGGAAGCTGATCTGACCCTAGATCTGTGGTTACCCCCCCCTACAGGACTGATGGGAAGCTGATCTGACCCTAGATCTGTGGTTAGCCCCCCTACAGGACTGATGGGAAGCTGATCTGACCCTAGATCTGTGGTTAGCCCCCCCCCCTACAGGACTGACAGGAAGCTGATCTGACCCTAGATCTGTGGTTAGCCCCCCCTACAGGACTGACAGGAAGCTGATCTGACCCTAGATCTGTGGTTAGCCCCCCTACAGGACTGATGGGAAGCTGATCTGACCCTAGATCTGTGGTTAGACCCCCCCCCTACAGGACTGATGGGAAGCTGATCTGACCCTAGATCTGTGGTTAGCCCCCCTACAGGACTGATGGGAAGCTGATCTGACCCTAGATCTGTGGTTAGCCCCCCCCTACAGGACTGATGGGAAGCTGATCTGACCCTAGATCTGTGGTTAGCCCCCTGACAGGACTGATGGGAAGCTGATCTGACCCTAGATCTGTGGTTAGACCCCCCCCTACAGGACTGATGGGAAGCTGATCTGACCCTAGATCTGTGGTTAGCCCCCCTACAGGACTGACAGGAAGCTGATCTGACCCTAGATCTGCGGTTAGCCCCCCCCCCTACAGGACTGATGGGAAGCTGATCTGACCCTAGATCTGTGGTTAGCCCCCCTACAGGACTGATGGGAAGCTGATCTGACCCTAGATCTGTGGTTAGCCCCCCTACAGGACTGATGGGAAGCTGATCTGACCCTAGATCTGTGGTTAGCCCCCCCCTGACAGGACTGATGGGAAGCTGATCTGACCCTAGATCTGTGGTTAGCCCCCCTGACAGGACTGATGGGAAGCTGATCTGACCCTAGATCTGTGGTTAGACCCCCCTACAGGACTGATGGGAAGCTGATCTGACCCTAGATCTGTGGTTAGCCCCCTGACAGGACTGATGGGAAGCTGATCTGACCCTAGATCTGTGGTTAGCCCCCCCTACAGGACTGATGGGAAGCTGATCTGACCCTAGATCTGTGGTTACCCCCTACAGGACTGATGGGAAGCTGATCTGACCCTAGATCTGTGGTTAGCCCCCCCCCCCCCCTACAGGACTGATGGGAAGCTGATCTGACCCTAGATCTGTGGTTAGCCCCCCCTACAGGACTGACAGGAAGCTGATCTGACCCTAGATCTGCGGTTAGCCCCCCCCCCCCCCTACAGGACTGATGGGAAGCTGATCTGACCCTAGATCTGTGGTTAGCCCCCCTACAGGACTGATGGGAAGCTGATCTGACCCTAGATCTGTGGTTAGCCCCCCCCTACAGGACTGATGGGAAGCTGATCTGACCCTAGATCTGTGGTTAGCCCCCCCCCCCCTGACAGGACTGATGGGAAGCTGATCTGACCCTAGATCTGTGGTTAGCCCCCCTACAGGACTGATGGGAAGCTGATCTGACCCTAGATCTGTGGTTAGCCCCCTGACAGGACTGATGGGAAGCTGATCTGACCCTAGATCTGTGGTTAGCCCCCCTACAGGACTGATGGGAAGCTGATCTGACCCTAGATCTGTGGTTACCCCCCCCCCTACAGGACTGATGGGAAGCTGATCTGACCCTAGATCTGTGGTTACCCCCCTACAGGACTGATGGGAAGCTGATCTGACCCTAGATCTGTGGTTAGCCCCCCCCTACAGGACTGATGGGAAGCTGATCTGACCCTAGATCTGTGGTTAGCCCCCCTACAGGACTGACAGGAAGCTGATCTGACCCTAGATCTGTGGTTAGCCCCCCCCCCTACAGGACTGACAGGAAGCTGATCTGACCCTAGATCTGTGGTTAGCCCCCCTGACAGGACTGATGGGAAGCTGATCTGACCCTAGATCTGTGGTTAGCCCCCCTGACAGGACTGATGGGAAGCTGATCTGACCCTAGATCTGTGGTTAGCCCCCCTGACAGGACTGATGGGAAGCTGATCTGACCCTAGATCTGTGGTTAGACCCCCCCTACAGGCCTGATGGGAAGCTGATCTGACCCTAGATCTGTGGTTAGCCCCCCCCTACAGGACTGATGGGAAGCTGATCTGACCCTAGATCTGTGGTTAGCCCCCCTGACAGGACTGATGGGAAGCTGATCTGACCCTAGATCTGTGGTTAGCCCCCCTGACAGGACTGATGGGAAGCTGATCTGACCCTAGATCTGTGGTTAGACCCCCCCCTACAGGCCTGATGGGAAGCTGATCTGACCCTAGATCTGTGGTTAGCCCCCCTACAGGACTGATGGGAAGCTGATCTGACCCTAGATCTGTGGTTAGCCCCCCCCCCTACAGGACTGATGGGAAGCTGATCTGACCCTAGATCTGTGGTTAGCCCCCCTACAGGACTGATGGGAAGCTGATCTGACCCTGGATCTGTGGTTAGCCCCCCTACAGGACTGATGGGAAGCTGATCTGACCCTAGATCTGTGGTTAGCCCCCCCCCCTAAAGGACTGATGGGAAGCTGATCTGACCCTAGATCTGAGGTTAGCCCCCCCCTACAGGACTGATGGGAAGCTGATCTGACCATAGATCTGTGGTTAGCCCCCCCCTGACAGGACTGATGGGAAGCTGATCTGACCCTAGATCTGTGGTTAGCCCCCCTACAGGACTGATGGGAAGCTGATCTGACCCTAGATCTGTGGTTACCCCCCCCCCTACAGGACTGATGGGAAGCTGATCTGACCCTAGATCTGTGGTTAGCCCCCCCCCCTACAGGACTGATGGGAAGCTGATCTGACCCTAGATCTGTGGTTAGCCCCCCCCTACAGGACTGACAGGAAGCTGATCTGACCCTAGATCTGTGGTTAGCCCCCCCCCCTACAGGACTGACAGGAAGCTGATCTGACCCTAGATCTGTGGTTAGCCCCCCTACAGGACTGATGGGAAGCTGATCTGACCCTAGATCTGTGGTTAGCCCCCCCCCCTACAGGACTGATGGGAAGCTACCCCCCCCCCTACAGGACTGATGGGAAGCTGATCTGACCCTAGATCTGTGGTTAGCCCCCCCCTACAGGACTGATGGGAAGCTGATCTGACCCTAGATCTGTGGTTAGCCCCCCCCCCCCTACAGGACTGATGGGAAGCTGATCTGACCCTAGATCTGTGGTTAGCCCCCCCCCCCTACAGGACTGATGGGAAGCTGATCTGACCCTAGATCTGTGGTTAGCCCCCCCCTACAGGACTGACAGGAAGCTGATCTGACCCTAGATCTGCGGTTAGCCCCCCTGACAGGACTGATGGGAAGCTGATCTGACCCTAGATCTGTGGTTAGACCCCCCCTACAGGCCTGATGGGAAGCTGATCTGACCCTAGATCTGTGGTTAGCCCCCCTACAGGACTGATGGGAAGCTGATCTGACCCTAGATCTGTGGTTAGCCCCCCCCCTGACAGGACTGATGGGAAGCTGATCTGACCCTAGATCTGAGGTTAGCCCCCCTACAGGACTGACAGGAAGCTGATCTGACCCTAGATCTGTGGTTAGCCCCCCCCCCTACAGGACTGACAGGAAGCTGATCTGACCCTAGATCTGTGGTTAGCCCCCCTACAGGACTGATGGGAAGCTGATCTGACCCTAGATCTGTGGTTAGCCCCCCCCCCCCCCTACAGGACTGATGGGAAGCTACCCCCCCCTACAGGACTGATGGGAAGCTGATCTGACCCTAGATCTGTGGTTAGCCCCCCCCCCCCTACAGGACTGATGGGAAGCTGATCTGACCCTAGATCTGTGGTTAGCCCCCCCCCCCCCCCCTACAGGACTGACAGGAAGCTGATCTGACCCTAGATCTGTGGTTAGCCCCCTACAGGACTGATGGGAAGCTGATCTGACCCTAGATCTGTGGTTAGCCCCCCCCCCCCTACAGGACTGATGGGAAGCTGATCTGACCCTAGATCTGTGGTTAGCCCCCCCCCTACAGGACTGATGGGAAGCTGATCTGACCCTAGATCTGTGGTTAGCCCCCCTACAGGACTGACAGGAAGCTGATCTGACCCTAGATCTGCGGTTAGCCCCCCTGACAGGACTGATGGGAAGCTGATCTGACCCTAGATCTGTGGTTAGACCCCCCCCTACAGGCCTGATGGGAAGCTGATCTGACCCTAGATCTGTGGTTAGCCCCCCCCCCTACAGGACTGATGGGAAGCTGATCTGACCCTAGATCTGTGGTTAGCCCCCCCCCCCCTGACAGGACTGATGGGAAGCTGATCTGACCCTAGATCTGTGGTTAGCCCCCCTGACAGGACTGATGGGAAGCTGATCTGACCCTAGATCTGTGGTTAGCCCCCCTACAGGACTGATGGGAAGCTGATCTGACCCTAGATCTGTGGTTAGCCCCCCCCTACAGGACTGATGGGAAGCTGATCTGACCCTAGATCTGTGGTTAGCCCCCCCCCCTAAAGGACTGATGGGAAGCTGATCTGACCCTAGATCTGAGGTTAGCCCCCCCCTACAGGACTGATGGGAAGCTGATCTGACCATAGATCTGTGGTTAGCCCCCCCTGACAGGACTGATGGGAAGCTGATCTGACCCTAGATCTGTGGTTAGCCCCCCTACAGGACTGATGGGAAGCTGATCTGACCATAGATCTGTGGTTAGCCCCCCTGACAGGACTGATGGGAAGCTGATCTGACCCTAGATCTGTGGTTAGCCCCCCCCTACAGGACTGATGGGAAGCTGATCTGACCCTAGATCTGTGGTTAGCCCCCCCCCCTACAGGACTGATGGGAAGCTGATCTGACCCTAGATCTGTGGTTAGCCCCCTGACAGGACTGATGGGAAGCTGATCTGACCCTAGATCTGCGGTTAGCCCCCCCCCCCCTACAGGACTGATGGGAAGCTGATCTGACCCTAGATCTGTGGTTAGACCCCCCTACAGGCCTGATGGGAAGCTGATCTGACCCTAGATCTGTGGTTAGCCCCCCCCTGACAGGACTGATGGGAAGCTGATCTGACCCTAGATCTGTGGTTAGCCCCCCCCTACAGGACTGATGGGAAGCTGATCTGACCCTAGATCTGTGGTTAGACCCCCCTACAGGACTGATGGGAAGCTGATCTGACCCTAGATCTGTGGTTAGCCCCCCTACAGGACTGACAGGAAGCTGATCTGACCCTAGATCTGCGGTTAGCCCCCCCCCCCCCTACAGGACTGATGGGAAGCTGATCTGACCCTAGATCTGTGGTTAGCCCCCCCCTACAGGACTGATGGGAAGCTGATCTGACCCTAGATCTGTGGTTAGCCCCCCCCTACAGGACTGACAGGAAGCTGATCTGACCCTAGATCTGCGGTTAGCCCCCCCCCCCCCCGCCCTACAGGACTGATGGGAAGCTGATCTGACCCTAGATCTGTGGTTAGCCCCCCCCCCTACAGGACTGATGGGAAGCTGATCTGACCCTAGATCTGTGGTTAGGTCCCCCCTACAGGACTGATGGGAAGCTGATCCGACCCTAGATCTGTGGTTAGCCCCCCTACAGGACTGATGGGAAGCTGATCTGACCCTAGATCTGTGGTTAGGTCCCCCCTACAGGACTGATGGGAAGCTGATCCGACCCTAGATCTGTGGTTAGCCCCCCTACAGGACTGATGGGAAGCTGATCTGACCCTAGATCTGTGGTTAGCCCCCCCCCCTACAGGACTGATGGGAAGCTGATCTGACCCTAGATCTGTGGTTAGCCCCCCCCCCCCCCTGACAGGACTGATGGGAAGCTGATCTGACCCTAGATCTGTGGTTAGCCCCCTGACAGGACTGATGGGAAGCTGATCTGACCCTAGATCTGTGGTTAGCCCCCCTACAGGACTGATGGGAAGCTGATCTGACCCTAGATCTGTGGTTAGACCCCCCTAAAGGACTGATGGGAAGCTGATCTGACCCTAGATCTGTGGTTAGACCCCCCCTACAGGACTGATGGGAAGCTGATCTGACCCTAGATCTGTGGTTAGCCCCCCCCCCTACAGGACTGATGGGAAGCTGATCTGACCCTAGATCTGTGGTTAGGTCCCCCCTACAGGACTGATGGGAAGCTGATCCGACCCTAGATCTGTGGTTAGCCCCCCCCTACAGGACTGATGGGAAGCTGATCTGACCCTAGATCTGTGGTTAGCCCCCCTACAGGACTGATGGGAAGCTGATCTGACCCTAGATCTGTGGTTAGCCCCCCCCCCTACAGGACTGACAGGAAGCTGATCTGACCCTAGATCTGCGGTTAGCCCCCCCCCCCCTACAGGACTGATGGGAAGCTGATCTGACCCTAGATCTGTGGTTAGCCCCCCTACAGGACTGATGGGAAGCTGATCTGACCCTAGATCTGCGGTTAGCCCCCCTACAGGACTGACAGGAAGCTGATCTGACCCTAGATCTGTGGTTAGCCCCCCTACAGGACTGATGGGAAGCTGATCTGACCCTAGATCTGTGGTTAGCCCCCCTACAGGACTGATGGGAAGCTGATCTGACCCTAGATCTGTGGTTAGCCCCCCCCCCTGACAGGACTGATGGGAAGCTGATCTGACCCTAGATCTGTGGTTAGCCCCCCTACAGGACTGATGGGAAGCTGATCTGACCCTAGATCTGTGGTTAGCCCCCCTGACAGGACTGATGGGAAGCTGATCTGACCCTAGATCTGTGGTTAGCCCCCCCCCCTACAGGACTGATGGGAAGCTGATCTGACCCTAGATCTGTGGTTAGACCCCCTACAGGACTGATGGGAAGCTGATCTGACCCTAGATCTGTGGTTAGCCCCCCTACAGGACTGATGGGAAGCTGATCTGACCCTAGATCTGTGGTTACCCCCCCCCTACAGGACTGATGGGAAGCTGATCTGACCCTAGATCTGTGGTTAGCCCCCCTACAGGACTGATGGGAAGCTGATCTGACCCTAGATCTGTGGTTAGCCCCCCCCCCCTACAGGACTGATGGGAAGCTGATCTGACCCTAGATCTGTGGTTAGCCCCCCTACAGGACTGATGGGAAGCTGATCTGACCCTGGATCTGTGGTTAGCCCCCCCTACAGGACTGATGGGAAGCTGATCTGACCCTAGATCTGTGGTTAGCCCCCCTACAGGACTGATGGGAAGCTGATCTGACCCTAGATCTGTGGTTAGCCCCCCCCTACAGGACTGATGGGAAGCTGATCTGACCCCAGATCTGTGGTTAGCCCCCCCCCCTAAAGGACTGATGGGAAGCTGATCTGACCCTAGTTCTGTGGTTAGCCCCCCCCCCCCTACAGGACTGATGGGAAGCTGATCTGACCCTAGATCTGTGGTTAGACCCCCCCCTACAGGACTGATGGGAAGCTGATCTGACCCTAGTTCTGTGGTTAGCCCCCCCCCCTACAGGACTGATGGGAAGCTGATCTGACCCTAGATCTGTGGTTAGCCCCCCCTACAGGACTGATGGGAAGCTGATCTGACCCTAGATCTGTGGTTAGCCCCCCCCTACAGGACTGATGGGAAGCTGATCTGACCCTATATCTGCGGTTAGCCCCCCTACAGGACTGATGGGAAGCTGATCTGACCCTAGATCTGTGGTTAGCCCCCCCCCCTACAGGACTGATGGGAAGCTGATCTGACCCTAGATCTGTGGTTAGCCCCCCCCCTACAGGACTGATGGGAAGCTGATCTGACCCTAGATCTGTGGTTAGCCCCCCTACAGGACTGATGGGAAGCTGATCTGACCCTAGATCTGTGGTTAGCCCCCCCCCCTACAGGACTGATGGGAAGCTGATCTGACCCTGGATCTGTGGTTAGCCCCCCCCCCCCCCTACAGGACTGATGGGAAGCTGATCTGACCCTAGATCTGTGGTTAGCCCCCCCCTACAGGACTGATGGGAAGCTGATCTGACCCTAGATCTGTGGTTATCCCCCCTACAGGACTGATGGGAAGCTGATCTGACCCTAGATCTGTGGTTAGCTCCCCCTCCTGACAGGACTGATGGGAAGCTGATCTGACCCTAGATCTGTGGTTAGCCCCCCCCCCTACAGGACTGATGGGAAGCTGATCTGACCCTAGATCTGTGGTTAGCCCCCCCCTACAGGACTGATGGGAAGCTGATCTGACCCTAGATCTGTGGTTAGCCCCCCCCCCCCTACAGGACTGATGGGAAGCTGATCTGACCCTAGATCTGTGGTTAGCCCCCCCCCCTACAGGACTGATGGGAAGCTGATCTGACCCTAGATCTGTGGTTAGCCCCCCTACAGGACTGATGGGAAGCTGATCTGACCCTAGATCTGTGGTTAGGTCCACAGGTGATCCATCTCCATACCTGTCCAGATGATTCCACGCCGCCCACTGTGGCGTTGCTAAAGGGACAGATGGCCTCCTGTCGCGCCTCCTGTTGCCTGGCCTCCTCCTGACGCGCCTCCTCCTCCTTGGCCTCCTCCTCTGCCTCCTCCTGTGCCTCCTTGTTGCTCTCCTCGAGGTGTTTCATCAACACCGCCACCACCACGTTGACCAGCACGAACTGGGCCGTCAGGACGAAGGTCACGAAGTAGACCGGAGAAACCAGAGGAAGGTAGGACAGACAGGAGCGGTCCTCTGGACGACAGTCCCGCAGCGTGTCCTGAGGGGACAAAGGGATGATGCTATTGGGACAGGGAGCTCAGACGACAAGAGGGTTGAGAAAGACACATCATCCCAAAGACAGAGCATTACTACTTTTGATACTGAAGTATATTTTAGCGATTAAATTCACTTTTGATTCTAAAGTATATTAAAAAACCAAATACTTTTAGACTTTTACTTAAAGTAGTATTTTACTGTGTGACTTTCACTTGAGTCATTTTTCTATTATAATGTATCTTTACTTTTACTCAAGTATGACAACGAGGTTCTAGTTTCTGTCAAGATGCTTGAGGACACCAGAAAATGGGGACTGTTGTTTACTGAAGAACAGGAGGCCCGTAGCATTGATCTGTTTGGAGCTTTTTAAGAAGACGTATATTTCATACAAACAATGCTGAGCCATTGTAACCGATGTGAAACGGCTAGCTAGTTAGCGGCGGTGCGGCGCTAATAGCGTTTCAATCGGTGACGTCACTCGCTCTGAGACCTTGAAGTAGTTGTTCCCCTTGCTCAGCAAGGGCCGCGGTCTTTGTGGAGCGATGGGTAACGATGCTTCGTGGGTGTCAGTTGTTGATGTGTGCAGAGGGTCCCTGGTTCGAGCCCGGGTCGGGGCGAGGGGACGGACGAAAGTTACACAATGTCATTGTCCATGCTTTTCATGCCAACAGAGCTTCTTGTGTAGAATGGAGAGAGTGTAGAATGATGGCATTACATTGTATTGTGTTTCTCAGGTTGTAACTCCAGTCCTGACCAGCAGGTGGAGCCATTGAGTTGCTCCACAGCCAGTTTGTTGGCACAAGACACACAGAGCCAAGCCCATCAGAGAGCCAGAGTGTCTGACTGACTTGGATAACAGCCAATTACCAGGCAGAGCCCGGGGGAAGGGAGAAGGTTTTAGCCAATGAGCGATTCAGATAAATATCTCTGGTTCACTCAACGTTCCGTGTAGATTCGAAAAACACTAAATGTCGGTTTACTAGGTTATGAATCAGATTCCACTGACAGACATCTGGGAAGAGTGTTCTGTGTTCTGTGCATGTGTTCTGTGTGTGTGCTCTTTGTTCTGTGTTCTGTGTGTGTGTTATGTGTTCTTTGTTCTGTGTGTGTGTGTTCTGTGTTCTGTGTGTGTATGTTCTGTGTTCTGTGTGTGTGTTCTGTGTGTGTGTTCTGTGTTCTGTGTGTGTGTGTTCTGTGTTCTGTGTGTGTGTTCTGTGTTCTGTGTGTGTGTTCTGTATTCTGTGTGTGTGTTCTGTGTTCTGTGTGTGTGTTCTGTGTTCTGTGTGTGTGTTCTGTGTTCTGTGTGTGTGTTCTGTGCTCTGTGTGTGTGTTCTGTGTTCTGTGTGTGTGTTCTGTGCTCTGTGTGTGTGTTCTGTGTGTGTGTGTGTGTGTGTTCTGTGTGTGTGTTCTGTGTTCTGTGTGTGTGTGTTCTGTGTTCTGTGTGTGTGTGTTCTGTGTGTGTGTTCTGTGTTCTTCAAACAATGCCAGCTCCAAGCCTTAAATAGAAGCTCCACACGCGCGACTCCCGAGTGGCGCAGCAGTGCATCGCAGTGCTTGAGGACCGTCACTACAGACCCGGTTTCGATCCCAGGCTGTATCACAACCAGCAGTGACCAGGAGTCCCATAGGGTGGATCACAATTGTCCCAGCTTCGTTTAGGGGAGGTTTACAGGGCTCATCGCACTCTAGCGACTCCTTGTGGTGGGCCGGGCACCTACAGGCTGACTTCTGTTGTCAGTTGAACGGTGTTTCCCTCCGACACGTTGGTGCGGCTGGTTTCTGAGGTAAGTGGACGCGGTGTTAAGAAGCGCGGTTTTTGTGGGTCATGTTTTTCGGAAGACGCACGACTCGACCTTCACCTCCCGAGCCCGTTGGGGAGTTGCAGCGATGAGATCAGAATTGAAGTTGGAGAGTAAAATAATATATAGATGTTTTAATAGAACGTCCACACGGGTAAGAACCTGTAAAGAAGGATTAGAACCCTGTGTGAAAGCAAGAAGAATGTCTGCATTCAGTAGCAGTCTTCATTTACTATTAATGAGGGTTTTCCTCTGTGCCTGGAACAACAACAAGGTCTAAACCCTGTTTCCCCAGCTGTGATCTGACATAGCTGATTGGTTGACTATCACTCTCTGATTGGGTAGTTCACCTTCATAATTCCATTCCAGTTGTCACCGGTGGAAACGCGGAACAAGGTGAGGAACGCCATGCCAAAGTTCTGGAACGTGGCGTGACGACTCAGACCCTCACACGGGTTCTCCTCGGAACACTCTATAAACACAAAGAACACATGAAGGGGGGTAGTGGGGTGATATATAGAGAGAGATGGAAGGGGGTGTGAGGGGAGGAGAAAAGAGAGGAGGGAGGGAGGGAGGGAGGGAGGGAGGGAGGGAGGGAGGGAGGGAGGGAGGGAGGGAGGGAGGGAGGGAGGGAGGGAGGGAGGGAGGGGAGGGAGGGAGGGAGGGAGGGAGGGAGGGAGAAAATAGGAGAAGGAAGAGGTAATTAATTTCAGGGAAATCAACTCAACAGCTCATCAGCGTAAATGAAACACACTCACACACTCACAGCACTGTGACTGACCCAGTTTCCCAAACAGCTCCACTCCCAGTGCTGCATAGATGAAGAACAGCAACATGAAGAGGAGACCCAGATTCCCCACCTAGAGACACAGAACATATTATAATGGAGGATAGATTAAAATACAGATTATTATAACACCCAGCCAGATTATTATAATACAGGATAGATTATTATAATACAGGACAGATTATTATAACACCCAGCCAGATTATTATAACACCCAGACAGATTATTATAACACCCAGACAGATTATTATAACACCCAGACAGATTATTATAACACCCAGACAGATTATTATAACACCCAGACAGATTACTATAACACCCAGACAGATTATTATAAAACCCAGACAGATTATTATAACACCCAGACAGATTATTATAACACCCAGACAGATTATTATAACACCCAGACAGATTATTATAACACCCAGACAGATTATTATAATACAGGACAGATTATTATAACACCCAGACAGATTATTATAACACCCAGACAGATTACTATAACACCCAGACAGATTATTATAACACCCAGACAGATTACTATAACACCCAGACAGATTATTATAATACAGGATAGATTATTATAACACCCAGACAGATTACTATAACACCCAGACAGATTATTATAACACCCAGACAGATTATTATAACACCCAGACAGATTATTATAACACCCAGACAGATTATTATAACACCCAGACAGATTACTATAACACCCAGACAGATTACTATAACACCCAGACAGATTACTATAACACCCAGACAGATTACTATAACACCCAGCCAGATTATTATAACACCCAGACAGATTATTATAATACAGGACAGATTATTATAATACAGGACAGATTATTATAACACCCAGACAGATTATTATAACACCCAGACAGATTACTATAACACCCAGACAGATTATTACAATACAGGATAGATTATTATAACACCCAGCCAGATTATTATAATACCCAGACAGATTATTACAATACAGGATAGATTATTATAACACCCAGCCAGATTATTATAACACCCAGCCAGATTATTATAACACCCAGACAGATTATTACAATACAGGATAGATTATTATAACACCCAGCCAGATTATTATAACACCCAGACAGATTATTATAATACAGGATAGATTATTATAATACCCAGCCAGATTATTATAATACAGGAGAGATTATTATAATACCCAGCCAGATTATTACAATACAGGATAGATTATTATAACACCCAGACAGATTATTATAACACCCAGACAGATTACTATAACACCCAGACAGATTATTATAATACAGGATAGATTATTATAATACCCAGCCAGATTATTACAATACAGGATAGATTATTATAACACCCAGACAGATTATTATAACACCCAGACAGATTACTATAACACCCAGACAGATTATTATAATACAGGATAGATTATTACAATACAGGATAGATTATTATAACACCCAGCCAGATTATTATAACACCCAGACAGATTATTACAATACAGGATAGATTATTATAACACCCAGCCAGATTATTATAACACCCAGCCAGATTATTATAATACAGGATAGATTATTATAATACCCAGACAGATTATTATAACACCCAGACAGATTACTATAACACCCAGACAGATTATTATAATACAGGATAGATTATTATAACACCCAGACAGATTATTACAATACAGGATAGATTATTATAACGCCCAGACAGATTACTATAACACCCAGACAGATTATTATAACACCCAGACAGATTATTATAACACCCAGACAGATTATTATAACACCCAGACAGATTATTATAATACAGGATAGATTATTATAATACAGGATAGATTATTATAACACCCAGACAGATTATTATAACACCCAGACAGATTATTATAACACCCAGACAGATTATTATAACACCCAGACAGATTATTATAACACCCAGACAGATTATTATAACACCCAGACAGATTATTATAACACACAGACAGATTATTATAATACAGGATAGATTATTATAATACAGGATAGATTATTATAACACCCAGACAGATTATTATAAGACCCAGACAGATTACTATAACACCCAGCCAGATTATTATAATACCCAGACAGATCTTCAACAGTATTAATTTAGTACTACTACAGTATTATATTAGTATCAACAGTATTACTATAGTGCTACTACAGTATTATATTAATATTATAGTTACCTGAGGCAGGGCCTGAACCACAGTGTCTAGTAGAGCTCTCATCCCTGTTGCCATCTTCAACAGCTTCAACACTGAGGAGACAGAAACCAAACATACCCATTAGAACTGAAACCAGAACAGAACCATTAGAAGTGAAACCAGAACAGACCCATTAGAACTAAAACCAGAACAGACCCATTACAGAACCATTAGAACTGAAACCAGAACAGACCCATTAGAACTGAAACCAGAACAGACCCATTACAGACCCATTAGAACTGAAACCAGAACAGACCCATTATAACTGAAACCAGAACAGACCCATTAGAACTAAAACCAGAACAGACCCATTAGAACTGAAACCAGAACAGACCCATTACAGACCCATTAGAACTGAAACCAGAACAGACCCATTAGAACTGAAACCAGAACAGACCCATTAGAACTAAAACCAGAACAGACCCATTACAGAACCATTAGAACTGAAACCAGAACAGACCCATTAGAACTGAAACCAGAACAGACCCATTAGAACTGAAACCAGAACAGACCCATTACAGACCCATTAGAACTGAAACCAGAACAGACCCATTAGAACTGAAACCAGAACAGACCCATTACAGACCCATTAGAACTGAAACCAGAACAGACCCATTACAGACCCATTAGAACTGAAACCAGAACAGACCCATTAGAACTGAAACCAGAACAGACCCATTACAGACCCATTAGAACTGAAACCAGAACAGACCCATTACAGACCCATTAGAACTGAAACCAGAACAGACCCATTAGAACTAAAACCAGAACAGACCCATTACAGACCCATTAGAACTGAAACCAGAACAGACCCATTAGAACTGAAACCAGAACAGACCCATTACAGACCCATTAGAACTGAAACCAGAACAGATCCATTAGAACTGAAACCAGAACAGAACCATTAGAACTGAAACCAGAACAGACCCATTAGAACAGAACCATTAGAACTGAAACCAGAACAGAACCATTACAGACCCATTAGAACTGAAACCAGAACAGAACCATTAGAACTGAAACCAGAACAGAACCATTACAGACCCATTAGAACTGAAACCAGAACAGAACCATTAGAACTGAAACCAGAACATACCCATTACAGACCCATTAGAACTGAAACCAGAACAGACCCATTACAGACCCATTAGAACTGAAACCAGAACAGAACCATTAGAACTGAAACCAGAACAGACCCATTAGAACTGAAACCAGAACAGAACCATTAGAACTGAAACCAGAACAGACCCATTACAGACCCATTAGAACTGAAACCAGAACAGAACCATTAGAACTGAAACCAGAACAGACCCATTACAGACCCATTAGAACTGAAACCAGAACAGAACCATTAGAACTGAAACCAGAACAGACCCATTACAGACCCATTAGAACTAAAACCAGGACAGAACCATTAGAACTGAAACCAGAACAGATCCATTAGAACTGAAACCAGAACAGACCCAATAGAACAGAAACCAGAACAGATCTATTAGAACAGAAACCAGAACAGATCCATTAGAACTGAAACCAGAACAGACCCATTAGAACAGAAACCAGAACAGAACCATTAGAACTGAAACCAGAACAGAACCATTACAGACCCATTAGAACTAAAACCAGAACATACCCATTAGAACTGAAACCAGAACAGACCCATTAGAACAGAACCATTAGAACTAAAACCAGAACAGACCCATTAGAACTGAAACCAGAACAGAACCATTAGAACTGAAACCAGAACAGAACCATTAGAACTGAAACCAGAACAGATCCATTAGAACTGAAACCAGAACAGAACCATTACAGACCCATTAGAACTGAAACCAGAACAGAACCATTAGAACTGAAACCAGAACAGACCCATTACAGACCCATTAGAACTGAAACCAGAACAGACCCATTAGAACTGAAACCAGAACAGAACCATTAGAACTGAAACCAGAACAGAACCATTCGAACTGAAACCAGAACAGAACCATTAAAACTGTAGAAAAGGACCAAAACACATACTGTACACATATACAGTCATGGCCAAAAGTTTTGAGAATGACACAAATATTATTTTTCACAAAGTCTGCTGCCTCAGTTTGTATGATGGCAATTTGCATATACTCCAGAATGTTATGAACAGTGATCAGATGAATTGCAATTAATTGCAAAGTCCCTCTTTGCCATGCAAATGAACTGAACCCCCCCCCCCCCAAAAAATTCCATTGCATTTCAGTCCTGCTACAAAAGGACTAGCTGACATCATGCCAGTGATTCTCTCGGTAACACAGGTGTGAGTGTTGACGAGGACAAGGCTGGAGATCACTCTGTCATGCTGATTGAGTTTGAATAACAGACTGGAAGTTTCAAAAGGAGGGTGGTGCTTGGAATCATTGTTCTTCCTCTGTCAACCATGGTTACCTGCAAGGAAACACGTGCCGTCATCATTGCTTTGCACAAAAAAGGCTTCACAGTCAAGGATATTGCTGCTGGTAAAATTGCACCTAAATCAACCATTTATCGGATCATCAAGAACTTCAAGGAGAGCGGGTCAATTGTTGTGAAGAAGGCTTCAGGGCGCCCAAGAAAGTCCAGCAAGCGCCAGGACCGTCTCCTAAAGGTCATTCAGCTGCGGGATCAGGGCACCACCAGTACAGAGCTTGCTCAGGAATGGCAGCAGGCAGGTGTGAGTGCAACTGCACGCACAGTGAGGCGAAGACTTTTGGAGGATGGCCTGGTGTCAAGAAGGGCAGCATAGAAGCCACTTCTCTCCAGGAAAAACATCAGGGACAGACTGATATTTTGCAAAAGGTACAGGGATTGGACTGCTGAGGACAGGGGTAAAGTCATTTTCTCTGATGAATCCCCTTTACGATTGTTTGGGGCATCCGGTAAAAAGCTTGTCCGGAGAAGACAAGGTGAGCGCTACCATCAGTCCTGTTTCATGCCAACAGTAAAGCATCCTGAGACCATTCATGTGTGGGGTTGCTTCTCAGCCAAGGGAGTGGGCTCACTCACAATTCTGCCTAAAAACACGGCCATGAATAAAGAATGGTACCAACACATCCTCCAAGAGCAACTTCTCCCCACCATCCAGGAACAGTTTGGTGACGAACAATGCCTTTTCCAGCATGATGGAGCACCTCGCCATAAGGCAAAAGTGATAACCAAGTGGCTCGGGGAACAAAACATTGATATTTGGGTCCATGGCCAGGAAACTCCCCAGACCTTAATCCCATTCAGAACTTGTGGTCAATCATCAAGAGGCGGGTGGACAAACAAAACCCCACAAATTCTGAAACTCCAAGCATTGATTATGCAAGAATGGGCTGCCATCAGTCAGGATGTGGCCGAGAAGTTAATTGACAGCATGCCAGGGCAGATAGCAGAGGTCTTTAAAAAGAAGGGTCAACACTGCAAATATTGACTCTTTGCATCAACTTCATGTAATTGTCAATAAAAGCCTTTGACACTTATGAAATGCTTGTAATTATACATCAGAATTCCATAGTAACATCTGACAAAAATATTTAACGACACTGAAGCAGCAAACTTTGTGGAAATTAATGTGTGTGCCATTCTCACAACTTTTGGCCAGGACTGTACACGTATCACTGAGGGAGAGGTGTGTGTGTGTGTGTGTGTGTGTGTGTGAGTACCTCTAGCGATCCTCAGTACTCTCATGATGCGTATGATGGTGGGGTTGATGGGCAGTGATGCGTTAAGGTCAATCTCCTCCAGAGTGATGCCCATGACGGACAACAACACTATGGCCAGGTCCAGCTGGTTCCATCTACACAGAGAATACTACGTTTCATTGTGTATCCACATAGAGTACTGAAAGTGTGTGTGTAGGCAGAGTGGGTGTGATTGTGTGAGTGTGTGAGTGTGTGTGTGTGTCTGTGTGTATGCAGTGTGCTACCTCTCCTTGAAGAAGCGTCTCACCCAGAGGGTGTGTGTGTGTATGCAGTGTGTCTGTGTGTTACCTCTCCTTGAAGAAGCGTCTCACCCAGAGGGTGTGTGTGTGTGTGTGTGTGCAGTGTGTTAACTCTCCTTGAAGAAGCATCTCACCCAGAGGGTGTGTGTGTGCAGTGTGTCTGTGTGTTACCTCTCCTTGAAGAAGCGTCTCACCCAGAGGGTGTGTGTATGCAGTGTGTCTGTGTGTTACCTCTCCTTGAAGAAGCGTCTCACCCAGAGGGTGTGTGTGTGCAGTGTGTTACCTCTCCTTGAAGAAGCGTCTCAGCCCGAAGGCGATGAGTTTGAGGACCGTCTCGATAACAAACACGAGAGTGAAGACGTAGTTACAATACTTCAACCCCTCCTCCAGATACTGGAACACACACACACACACACACACACACACACACACACACACACACACACACACACACACACACACACACACACACACACACACACACACACACACACACACACACACACACACACGTTAACTTTGTGGTTGCTATGGCTACCAGTGTGTGAGGTTGCATTGGTTACCAGTTTGAGGTTGCTATAGTTACCAGTCTATGGTTGCTATAGTTGTAGTGTGGTTACTATGGTTACCTGCGGCAGGTTGTAATTGTAGTGTGGTTACTATAGTAACCTGGGGCTGTTTGTACCGCAGTGTGGTTGCTATAGTTACCTGTGGCTGTTTGTAGTGTAGTGTGGTTACTATAGTTACCTGGGCTTGTTTGTATCGTAGTGTGGTTGCGACAGTTACCTGTGACTCGTTCTAGTGTAGTGTGGTTACTATAGTAACCTGGAGCTGTTTGTATCGTAGTGCGGTTGCTATAGTTACCTGCGGCTGGTTGTAGTGCTCCATGCTCATGGTGAGGACGTTGGTAGCGATGATGATGGTGATGAAGAGGTCCAGGTAGTGGCTGGTGCACAACGTGTGGATGGTGAGACGCACCGGGGAGTAGTCTGCATAGTAGGGCCTCTCCTGGGCCTCTGTTACAACACACACAGAGTAACCTGGTCATTAAACTGGGCCTCTACTGGGCCTCTGTTACAACACACACAGAGTAACCTGGTCATTAAACTGGGCCTCTGTTACAACACACAGAGTAACCTGGTCATTAAACTGGGCCTCTCCTGGGCCTCTGTTACAACACACAGAGTAACCTGGTCATTAAACTGGGCCTCTGTTACAACACACACAGAGTAACCTGGTCATTAAACTGGGCCTCTGTTACAACACACACAGAGTAACCTGGTCATTAAACTGGGCCTCTGTTACAACACACACAGAGTAACCTGGTCATTAAACTGGGCCTCTGGGCCTCTGTTACATACACACAGAGTAACCTGGTCATTAAACTGGGCCTCTGTTACATACACACAGAGTAACCTGGTCATTAAACTGGGCCTCTCCTGGGCCTCTGTTACAGACACACAGAGTAACCTGGTCACTGGGCCTCTGTTACAGAGTAACCTGGTCATTAAACTGGGCCTCTCCTGGGCCTCTGTTACAGACACACAGAGTAACCTGGTCATTAAACTGGGCCTCTGTTACAACACACACAGAGTTACCTGGTCATTAAACTGGGCCTCTCCTGGGCCTCTGTTACAACACACACAGAGTAACCTGGTCATTAAACTGGGCCTCTGTTACATACACACAGAGTAACCTGGTCATTAAACTGGGCCTCTCCTGGGCCTCTGTTACAGACACACAGAGTAACCTGGTCAATAAACTGGGCCTCTGTTACAACACACAGAGTAACCTGGTCATTAAACTGGGCCTCTCCTGGGCCTCTGTTACAGACACACAGAGTAACCTGGTCATTAAACTGGGCCTCTGTTACAACACACAGCCTGGTCATCTGGGCCTGGGCCTCTGTTACAGACACACAGAGTAACCTGGTCATTAAACTGGGCCTCT
>NW_027012218.1:57924-82710 GCF_036934945.1 Oncorhynchus masou masou
TACCAACCTGACCAGCTTACCTGTCTATCTAACACTATCTGTCTAACAACCAACCTGACCAGCCAACCTGACCACCTGTCTACCCACTATCTGTCTACCAACCTGACCAGCTTACCTGTCTATCCACTATCTGTCTACCAACCTGACCAGCTTACCTGTCTACCCACTATCTGTCTAACAACCTGACCAGCCTACCTGTCTACCCACTATATATTTACCTGACCAGCCTACCTATCTACCCATTATCTACCAACCTGACCAGACTACAGTTCTACCCACTATCTGTCTACCTATCCACACATTATCTACCTACCTGACCAGCCTACATATCTACCTACTATCTGTCTACTGTACTTGACCAGCCAACCTATCTACCTACTATCTACCTACCTGACCAGCATGCCTATCTACCCATTATCTGTCTTCCTACCTAACCAACCAAGCTATCTACCTACTACCTACCTGCCCAGCCTAACTATCTACCAATTATATACCTACCTACCTACCTGACCAGCCAAACTATCTATCCTATCTATTCCTGACCAGCCTACCTGTCTACCAATTATATACCTACCTACCTGACCAGCCAAACTATCTATCCACCTTCCTGACCAGCCTACCTATCTACCAATTATATACCTACCTACCTGACCAGCCAAACTATCTATCCTATCTATTCCTGACCAGCCTACCTATCTACCAATTATATACCTACCTACCTGACCAGCCAAACTATCTATCCTATCTATTCCTGACCAGCCTATCTGTCTACCAATTATATACCTACCTACCTGACCAGCCAAACTATCTATCCTATCTATTCCTGACCAGCCTACCTGTCTACCAATTATATATCTACCTACCTGACCAGCCAAACTATCTATCCTATCTATTCCTGACCAGCCTACCTATCTACCTACCTTATCTACCTACCTGACCAGCCTACCTATCTACCAATTATATACCTACCTACCTGACCAGCCAAACTATCTATCCTATCTATTCCTGACCAGCCTACCTGTCTACCAATTATATACCTACCTACCTGACCAGCCAAACTATCTATCCTATCTATTCCTGACCAGCCTACCTATCTACCAATTATAGACCAACCTACCTGACCAGCCAAGCTATCTATCCTTTCTATTCCTGACCAGCCTACCTGTCTACCAATTATATAGGCTGGTTGCCAGGTCCTCTTCTACCTACCTGACTAGGCTGGTTGCCAGGTCCTCTTCTACCTACCTGACTAGGCTGTTTGTCAGGTTGTCTTCTACCTACCCGAATAGCAGCACTGTAGAAACTATTACACTCGACGGAACGACTTGATTAGTGTAGTGTCAACATCGCAGCCACTACCAGCTAGCCTACTCCAGCAGTACTGTATCATTTTAGTCAATAAGATTCTTGCTACGTAAGCTTAACTTTCTGAACATTCGTGACGAGTAGTCCACTTGTCATTCCAATCTCCTTTGCATTAGCGTAGCCTCTTCTGTAGCCTGTCAACTATGTGTCTATCTATCCCTGTTCTCTCCTCTCTGCACAGACCATACAAACGCTCCACACCGCGTGGCCGCGGCCACCTAATCTGGTGGTCCCAGCGCGCATGACCCACGTGGAGTTCCAGGTCTCCGGTAGCCTCTGGAACTGCCGATCTGCGGCCAACAAGGCAGAGTTCATCTCAGCCTATGCCTCCCTCCAGTCCCTCGACTTCTTGGCACTGACGGAAACATGGATCACCACAGATAACACTGCTACTCCTACTGCTCTCTCTTCGTCCGCCCACGTGTTCTCGCACACCCCGAGAGCTTCTGGTCAGCGGGGTGGTGGCACCGGGATCCTCATCTCTCCCAAGTGGTCATTCTCTCTCTCTCCCTTAACCATCTGTCTATCGCCTCCTTTGAATTCCATGCTGTCACAGTTACCAGCCCTTTCAAGCTTAACATCCTTATCATTTATCGCCCTCCAGGTTCCCTCGGAGAGTTCATCAATGAGCTTGATGCCTTGATAAGCTCCTTTCCTGAGGACGGCTCACCTCTCACAGTCCTGGGCGACTTTAACCTCCCCACGTCTACCTTTGACTCATTCCTCTCTGCCTCCTTCTTTCCACTCCTCTCCTCTTTTGACCTCACCCTCTCACCTTCCCCCCTACTCACAAGGCAGGCAATACGCTCGACCTCATCTTTACTAGATGCTGTTCTTCCACTAACCTCATTGCAACTCCCCTCCAAGTCTCCGACCACTACCTTGTATCCTTTTCCCTCTCGCTCTCATCCAACACTTCCCACACTGCCCCTACTCGGATGGTATCGCGCCGTCCCAACCTTCGCTCTCTCTCCCCCGCTACTCTCTCCTCTTCCATCCTATCATCTCTTCCCTCTGCTCATACCTTCTCCAACCTATCTCCTGATTCTGCCTCCTCAACCCTCCTCTCTTCCCTTTCTGCATCCTTTGACTCTCTATGTCCCCTATCCTCCAGGCCGGCTCGGTCCTCCCCTCCCGCTCCGTGGCTCGATGACTCATTGCGAGCTCACAGAACAGAGCTCCGGGCAGCCGAGCGGAAATGGAGGAAAACTCGCCTCCCTGCGGACCTGGCATCCTTTCACTCCCTCCTCTCTACATTTTCCTCCTCTGTCTCTGCTGCTAAAGCCACTTTCTACCACTCTAAATTCCAAGCATCTGCCTCTAACCCTAGGAAGCTCTTTGCCACCTTCTCCTCCCTCCTGAATCCTCCTCCCCCCCCCCTCCTCCCCTCTCTGCAGATGACTTCGTCAACCATTTTGAAAAGAAGGTCGACGACATCCGATCCTCGTTTGCTAAGTCAAACGACACCGCTGGTTCTGCTCACACTGCCCTACCCTGTGCTCTGACCTCTTTCTCCCTCTCTCTCCAGATGAAATCTCGCTTCTTGTGACGGCCGGCCGCCCAACAACCTGCCCGCTTGACCCTATCCCCTCCTCTCTTCTCCAGACCATCTCCGGAGACCTTCTCCCTTACCTCACCTCGCTAATCAACTCATCCCTGACCGCTGGCTACGTCCCTTCCGTCTTCAAGAGAGCGAGAGTTGCACCCCTTCTGAAAAAACCTACACTCGATCCCTCCGATGTCAACAACTACAGACCAGTATCCCTTCTTTCTTTTCTCTCCAAAACTCTTGAACGTGCCGTCCTTGGCCAGCTCTCCCGCTATCTCTCTCAGAATGACCTTCTTGATCCAAATCAGTCAGGTTTCAAGACTAGTCATTCAACTGAGACTGCTCTTCTCTGTATCACGGAGGCGCTCCGCACTGCTAAAGCTAACTCTCTCTCCTCTGCTCTCATCCTTCTAGACCTATCGGCTGCCTTCGATACTGTGAACCATCAGATCCTCCTCTCCACCCTCTCCGAGTTGGGCATCTCCGGCGCGGCCCACGCTTGGATTGCATCCTACCTGACAGGTCGCTCCTACCAGGTGGCGTGGCGAGAATCTGTCTCCTCGCCACGCGCTCTCACCACTGGTGTCCCCCAGGGCTCTGTTCTAGGCCCTCTCCTATTCTCGCTATACACCAAGTCACTTGGCTCTGTCATAACCTCACATGGTCTCTCCTATCATTGCTATGCAGACGACACACAACTAATCTTCTCCTTTCCCCCTTCTGATGACCAGGTGGCGAATCGCATCTCTGCATGTCTGGCAGACATATCAGTGTGGATGACGGATCACCACCTCAAGCTGAACCTCGGCAAGACGGAGCTGCTCTTCCTCCCGGGGAAGGACTGCCCGTTCCATGATCTCGCCATCACGGTTGACAACTCCATTGTGTCCTCCTCCCAGAGCGCTAAGAACCTTTGCGTGATCCTTGACAACACCCTGTCGTTCTCAACCAACATCATGGCGGTGGCCCGTTCCTGTAGGTTCATGCTCTACAACATCCGCAGAGTACGACCCTGCCTCACACAGGAAGCGGCGCAGGTCCTAATCCAGGCACTTGTCATCTCCCGTCTGGATTACTGCAACTCGCTGTTGGCTGGGCTCCCTGCCTGTGCCATTAAACCCCTACAACTCATCCAGAACGCCGCAGCCCGTCTGGTGTTCAACCTTCCCAAGTTCTCTCACGTCACCCCGCTCCTCCGCTCTCTCCACTGGCTTCCAGTTGAAGCTCGCATCCGCTACAAGACCATGGTGCTTGCCTACGGAGCTGTGAGGGGAACGGCACCGCAGTACCTCCAGGCTCTGATCAGGCCCTACACCCAAGCAAGGGCACTGCGTTCATCCACCTCTGGCCTGCTCGCCTCCCTACCACTGAGGAAGTACAGTTCCCGCTCAGCCCAGTCAAAACTGTTCGCTGCTCTGGCCCCCCAATGGTGGAACAAACTCCCTCACGACGCCAGGACAGCGGAGTCAATCACCACCTTCCGGAGACACCTGAAACCCCACCTCTTCAAGGAATACCTAGGATAGGATAAGTAATCCTTCTCACCCCCCTTAATGATTTAGATGCACTATTGTAAAGTGGCTGTTCCACTGGATGTCAGAAGGTGAATTCACCAATTTGTAAGTCGCTCTGGATAAGAGCGTCTGCTAAATGACTTAAATGTAATGTAAATGTACCTGACTAGGCTGGTTGCCAGGTCCTCTTCTACCTACCTGACTAGGCTGGTTGCCAGGTCCTCTTCTACCTACCTGACTAGACTGGTTGTCAAGTCCTCTTCTACCTACCTGACTAGGCTGGTTGCCAGGTCCTCTTCTACCTACCTGACTAGGCTGGTTGCCAGCCCATCTTCTACCTACCTGACTAGGCTGGTTGCCAGATCCTCTTCTACCTACCTGACTAGGCTGGTTGCCAGACCCTCTTCTACCTACCTGACTCTGGTTGCCAGACCTCTTCTACCTACCTGACTAGGCTGCTTGTCAGATCCTCTTCTACCTACCTGACTAGGCTGGTTGCCAGATCCTGTGATACATACTGTGTTGCCAGGTTCTCTTCTCCCTATCTAACGACCTCGTTGACAGATAAATAGTCACTGGGGAGGCAATGATTCAAAAGGAATCGTTCAACACACACACACACACACACACACACACACACACACACACACACACACACACACACACACACAGGTCTAAATATAGCATAGTTGCAGGTAGCAATCAGCCACAACAAAGCGAGACACACAAACACACACACACACACACACACACCCCCACAAAACACATGGACACAAACAAAACACATTCTCTCACATTGAACGTAGGTAGAAGTATGTTTGTATGTAAAGTTAAGGTATGTTTGTGTGATACAGTTGAAGTCAGAAATGTACATTTAGAAGTATGTTTGCAAGCTAATAGAATTTGGATGTGGTTTGACCTTTGACCTGGAAGAGAACAGTGAGTCACCCCACAGAACCGCACGTTGAGCTCTATGCAGCCGACATACTGCAACACTGGACACCTGACCCATAACACTGACCCACTGAGGACTGGGATTGGCTGAGAGAACCTGACCCCATCTACTGAGGACTGGGATTGGCTGAGAGAACCTGACCCCATCTACTGGGAGGACTGGGATTGGCTGAGAGAACCTGACCCCATCTACTGAGGACTGGGATTGGCTGATAGAACCTGACCCCATCTACTGACTGGGATTGGCTGACCTGACCCCATCTACTGAGGACTGATTGGCTGACCTGACCCCATCTACTGGGACTGGGATTGGCTGAGAGAACCTGACCCTGGGATTGGCATCTACTGAGGACTGGGATTGGCTGAGAGAACCTGACCCTGGGATTGGCATTCCCTTAGGGACTGGGATTGGCTGATAGAACCTGACCCCATCCCCTTAAGACTGGGATTGGCTGAGAGAACCTGACCCCATCTAATGAGGACTGGGATTGGCTGACCTAACCCCATCTACTGAGGACTGGGATTGGCTGAGAGAACCTGACCCCATTCCCTTAGGACTGGGATTGGCTGATAGAACCTGACCCCATCCCCTTAAGACTGGGATTGGCTGAGAGAACCTGACCCCATCTACTGAGGACTGGGATTGGCTGAGGAACTGACCCCATTCCCTTAGACTGGGATTGGCTGAAGAACCTGACCCCATCTACTGAGGACTGGGATTGGGTGAGAGAACCTGACTCCATCCAATGAGGACAGGGATTGGCTGATAGAACCTGACCCCATCTACTGAGGACTGGGATTGGCTGAGAGAACCTGACCCCATTCCCTTAGGACTGGGATTGGCTGAGAGAACCTGACCCCATTCCCTTAGGACTGGGATTGGCTGAGAGAACCTGACTCCATCCAATGAGGACAGGGATTGGGTGAACACAGTGTTATAGAGACATGTATAGACCCACTGACAGAACACAGTGTTGTAGAGACATATATAGACCCACTGACAGAACACAGTGTTATAGAGACATATATAGACCCACTGACAAAACACAGTGTTATAGAGACATATATAGACCCCTGACCCACTGACAGAACACAGTGTTATAGAGACATATATAGACCCACTGACAGAACACAGTGTTATAGAGACATATATAGACCCTGACCCACTGACAGAACACAGTGTAATAGAGACATATATAGACCCCTGACAGAACACAGTGTTATATAGACATATATAGACCCTGACCCACTGACAGAACACAGTGTTATAGAGACATATATAGACCCTGACCCACTGACAGAACACAGTGTTATAGAGACATATATAGACCCCTCACCCACTGACAGAACACAGTGTTATAGAGACATATATAGACCCTGACCCACTGACAGAACACAGTGTTATAGAGACATATATAGACCCTGACAGAACACAGTGTTATAGAGACATATATAGACCCTGACCCACTGACAGAACACAGTGTTATAGAGACATATATAGACCCCTGACAGAACACAGTGTTATATAGACATATATAGACCCTGACCCACTGACAGAACACAGTGTTATAGAGACATATATAGACCACTGACAGAACACAGTGTTGTAGATACATATATAGACACCTGACAGAACACAGTGTTATATAGACATATATAGACCCTGACCCACTGACAGAACACAGTGTTATAGAGACATATATAGACCCACTGACCCACTGACAGAACACAGTGTTATAGAGACATACATAGACCCACTGACAGAACACAGTGTTATAGAGACATATATAGACCCTGACCCCACTGACAGAACACAGTGTTATAGAGACATATATAGACCCCTGACCCACTGACAGAACACAGTGTTATAGAGACATATATAGACCACTGACAGAACACAGTGTTGTAGAGACATATATAGACCCACTGACAGAACACAGTGTTATAGAGACATATATAGACCCACTGACAGAACACAGTGTTATAGAGACATATATAGACCCACTGACAGAACACAGTGTTATAGAGACATATATAGACCCACTGACAGAACACAGTGTTTTAGAGACATATATAGACCCTGACCCACTGACAGAACACAGTGTTATAGAGACATATATAGACCCCTGACCCACTGACAGAACACAGTGTTATAGAGACATATATAGACCACTGACAGAACACAGTGTTGTAGAGACATATATAGAACCACTGACAGAGCACAGTGTTGTAGAGACATATATAGACCCACTGACAGAACACAGTGTTATAGAGACATATATAGACCACTGACAGAACACAGTGTTGTAGAGACATATATAGACCCACTGACAGAACACAGTGTTATATAGACATATATAGACCCTGACCCACTGACAGAACACAGTGTTATAGAGACATATATAGACCCTGACCCACTGACAGAACACAGTGTTATAGAGACATATATAGACCCTGACCCACTGACAGAACACAGTGTTATAGAGACATATATAGACCCACTGACAGAGCACAGTGTTGTAGAGACATATATAGACCCACTGACAGAACACAGTGTTATAGAGACATATATAGACCCTGACCCACTGACAGAACACAGTGTTATAGAGACATATATAGACCCTGACCCACTGACAGAACACAGTGTTATAGAGACATATATAGACCCACTGACAGAACACAGTGTTTTAGAGACATATATAGACCCACTGACAGAACACAGTGTTATAGAGACATATATAGACCCACTGACAGAACACAGTGTTATAGAGACATATATAGACCCACTGACAGAGCACAGTGTTATAGAGACATATATAGACCCTGACCCACTGACAGAACACAGTGTTATAGAGACATATATAGACCCTGACCCACTGACAGAACACAGTGTTATAGAGACATATATAGACCCTGACCCACTGACAGAACACGGTGTTATAGAGACATATATAGACCCTGACCCACTGACAGAACACAGTGTTATAGAGACATATATAGACCCTGACCCACTGACAGAACACAGTGTTATAGAGACATATATAGACCCTGACCCACTGACAAAACACAGTGTTATAGAGACATATATAGACCCTGACCCACTGACAGAACACAGTGTTATAGAGACGTATATAGACCCACTGACAGAACACAGTGTTATAGAGACATATATAGACCCCTGACCCACTGACAGAACACAGTGTTATAGAGACATATATGGACCCACTGACAGAACACAGTGTTATAGAGACATATATAGACCCACTGACAGAACACAGTGTTATAGAGACATATATAGACCCTGACCAACTGACAGAACACAGTGTTATAGAGACATATATAGACCCCTGACCCACTGACAGAACACAGTGTTATAGAGACATACATAGACCCACTGACAGAACACAGTGTTATAGAGACATATATAGACCCTGACCCACTGACAGAACACAGTGTTATAGAGACATATATAGACCCTGACCCACTGACAGAACACAGTGTTATAGAGACATATATAGACCAGTGACAGAACACAGTGTTGTAGAGACATATATAGACCCACTGACAGAACACAGTGTTATAGAGACATATATAGACCCTGACCCACTGACAGAACACAGTGTTATAGAGACATATATAGACCCTGACCCACTGACAGAACACAGTGTTATAGAGACATATATAGACCCACTGACAGAACACAGTGTTTTAGAGACATATAGAACTGACAGAACACAGTGTTATAGAGACATATATAGACCCTGACCCACTGACAGAGCACAGTGTTATAGAGACATATATAGACCCTGACCCACTGACAGAACACAGTGTTATAGAGACATATATAGACCCTGACCCACTGACAGAACACAGTGTTATAGAGACATATATAGACCCTGACCCACTGACAGAACACAGTGTTATAGAGACATATATAGACCCTGACCCACTGACAGAACACAGTGTTATAGAGACATATATAGACCCTGACCCACTGACAGAACACAGTGTTATAGAGACATATATAGACCCTGACCCACTGACAAAACACAGTGTTATAGAGACATATATAGACCCTGACCCACTGACAGAACACAGTGTTATAGAGACATATAGACCCACTGACAGAACACAGTGTTATAGAGACATATATAGACCCCTGACCCACTGACAGAACACAGTGTTATAGAGACATATATGGACCCACTGACAGAACACAGTGTTATAGAGACATATATAGACCCACTGACAGAACACAGTGTTATAGAGACATATATAGACCCTGACCAACTGACAGAACACAGTGTTATAGAGACATATATAGACCCTGACCCACTGACAGAACACAGTGTTATAGAGACATACATAGACCCACTGACAGAACACAGTGTTATAGAGACATATATAGACCCTGACCCACTGACAGAACACAGTGTTATAGAGACATATATAGACCCTGACCCACTGACAGAACACAGTGTTATAGAGACATATATAGACCAGTGACAGAACACAGTGTTGTAGAGACATATATAGACCCACTGACAGAACACAGTGTTATAGAGACATATATAGACCCACTGACAGAACACAGTGTTATAGAGACATATATAGACCCTGACCCACTGACAGAACACAGTGTTATAGAGACATATATAGACCCTGACCCACTGACAGAACACAGTGTTATAGAGACATATATAGACCCCTGACCCACTGACAGAACACAGTGTTATAGAGACATATATAGACCCCTGACAGAACAGAGTGTTATAGAGACATATATAGACCAGTGACAGAACACAGTGTTGTAGAGACATATATAGACCCCTGACACTGCCAGAACACAGTGTTATAGAGACATATATAGACTCACTGACAGAACACAGTGTTATAGAGACATATATAGACCCTGACCCACTGACAGAACACAGTGTTATAGAGACATATATAGACCCTGACCCACTGACAGAACACAGTGTTATAGAGACATATATAGACCCCTGACCCACTGACAGAACACAGTGTTATAGAGACGGACCCACTGACAAAACACAGTGTTATAGAGACATATATAGACCCCTGACCCACTGACAGAACACAGTGTTATAGAGACATATATAGACCCCTGACCCACTGACAGAACACAGTGTTATAGAGACATATATAGACCCCTGACCCACTGACAGAACACAGTGTTATAGAGACATATATGACCCTGACCAACTGACAGAACACAGTGTTATAGAGACGTATATAGACCCACTGACAAAACACAGTGTTATAGAGACATATATAGACCCCTGACCCACTGACAGAACACAGTGTTATAGAGACATATATAGACCCACTGACAGAACACAGTGTTATAGTTCCACCTACTGGCCCAAAACCAAACCTGCAGCTTCTCACTGAATGGCACAGAAAGACAGACTGACTGACTCAACAATCCAAGAACTCATCACAGCTAGTTGACTACAGACTTCAGAATACAGCAAAGGGCGTAATGGACAGAGGGACATGGCCATTGGGGGTATTGGGGGTAATGGACAGAGGGACATGGCCATGGGGGTAATGGACAGAGGGACAGGGCCATGGGGGGTAATGGACAGAGGGACAGGGCCATGGGGGGTAATGGACAGAGGGACAGGGCCATGGGGGTAATGGACAGAGGGACAGGGCCATGGGGGTAATGGACAGAGGGACAGGGCCATGGGGGTAATGGACAGAGGGACAGGCCATGGGGGTAATGGACAGAGCGACAGGGCCATGGGGGTAATGGACAAAGGGACAGGGCCATGGGGGTAATGGACAGAGGGACAGGGCCATGGGGGTAATGGACAGAGGGACAGGGTAATGGGGTTAATGGACAGAGGGACAGGGCCATGGGGTAATGGACAGAGGGACAGGGCCACGGGGTAATGGACAATGACAGGGCCACGGGGGTAATGGACAATGACAGGGCCAATGACGGCCTGGTCTAGGAACAGTGGGTTAACAGGTCTAGGAACAGTGGGTTAACTGGTCTAGGAACAGTGGGTTAACTGGTCTAGGGACAGTGGGCTAACTGGTCTAGGAACAGTGGGTTAACTGGTCTAGGGACAGTGGGCTAACTGGTCTAGGAACAGGGGGTTAACTGGTCTAGGAACAGTGGGCTAACTGGTCTAGGAACAGTGGTTTACTGGTCTAGGAACAGTGGGTTAACTGGTCTAGGAACAGTGGGTTAACTGGTCTAGGAACAGTGGGTTAACTGGTCTAGGAACAGTGGGTTAACTGGTCTAGGAACAGGGGGTTAACTGGTCTAGGAACAGTGGTTAACTGGTCTAGGAACAGTGGGTTAACTGGTCTAGGAACAGTGGGTTAACTGGTCTAGGAACAGTGGGCTAACTGGTCTAGGAACAGTGGTTTACTGGTCTAGGAACAGTGGGTTAACTGGTCTAGGAACAGTGGGTTAACTGGTCTAGGGACAGTGGGCTAACTGGTCTAGGAACAGGGGTTAACTGGTCTAGGAACAGTGGGCTAACTGGTCTAGGAACAGTGGTTTACTGGTCTAGGAACAGTGGGTTAACTGGTCTAGGAACAGTGGGTTAACTGGTCTAGGAACAGTGGGTTAACTGGTCTAGGAACAGTGGGTTAACTGGTCAAGGAACAGGGGGTTAACTGGTCTAGGAACAGTGGTTAACTGGTCTAGGAACAGTGGGTTAACTGGTCTAGGAACAGTGGGTTAACTGGTCTAGGAACAGTGGGTTAACAGGTCTAGGAAGAGTGGGTTAACTGGTCTAGGAACAGTGGGTTAACTGGTCATACAGTGGGTTAACTGGTCTAGGAACAGTGGGCTAACTGGTCTAGGAACAGTGGGTGAAATGGTCTAGGAACAGTGGGTTAACTGGTCTAGGTACAGTGGGTTAACTGGTCTAGGAACAGTGGGTTAACTGGTCTAGGAACAGTGGGTTAACTGGTCTAGGAACAGTGGGTTAACTGGTCTAGGAACATTGGGTTAACTGGACAGAGGAACAGTGGGTTAACTGGTCTAGGAACAGTGGGTTAACTGGTCTAGGAACAGTGGTTAACTGGTCTAGGAACAGTGGTTAACTGGTCTAGGAACCCAGTGGTTAACTGGTCTAGGAACAGTGGTTAACTGGTCTAGTGAGGTTAACTGACCAGGAACAGTGGGTTAACTGGTCTAGGAACAGTGGGTTAACTGGTTTAGGAACCCAGGGGGTTAACTGGTCTAGGAACAGGGGTTAACTGGTCTAGGAACAGTGGTTTAACTGGTCTAGGAACAGTGGGTTAACTGGTCTTGGAACAGGGGGTTAACTGGTCTAGGATCAGTTATAGAAGAGTGGGTTAACTGGTCTAGGAACAGTGGTTAACTGGTCTAGAACAGTTTAACTGGTCTAGGAACATGGGTTAACTGGTCTAGGAACAGTGGGTTAACTGGTCTAGGAACAGTTATAGGAACCCATTTAACTGCTAGGAACCTTTATGGTCTGGAACAGTGGGTTAACTGACCTAGGAAATTAACTTCTATCAGTTATAGAACAGTGGGTTAACTTTATAACAGTGGGTTAACTGGTCTAGGAACAGTGGTTAACTGAGGAACAGTGGTTAACTGGTCTAAACAGTGGTTAACTGGACTAGGAACAGTTAACTGGTCTAGGAACAGTTGTTAACTGGTCTAGGAACAGTGTGTTATGGTCTGTGGTTAACTGGTCTAGGAACAGTGGGTTAACTGGTCAGGAACAGTGGGTTAACTGGTCTAGTAACAGGGGGTTAACTGGTCTAGGAACAGTGGGTTAACTGGTCTAGGAACAGTGGGTTAACTGGTCTAGGAACAGTGGTTAACTGGTTGGAACAGTGGTTAACTGGTCTAGAACAGTGATTAACTGGTCTAGGAACAGTTTAACTGGTCTAGGAACCTGGTCTAGGAACAGTTTAACTGGTCTAGGAACAGTGGGTTAACTGGTTATGGTTAACTGGTCTAGAACAGGGGTTAACTGGTCTAGGAACAGTGGTTAACTGGTCAAACAGTTTAACTAGGAACCTGGACAGAGGGAGATCATACAGTGACAGTTGTTCCATCAAAAGGAAAATAAAAGTCAACATATCAATGAGCTTCTGACCATAAATACTTCAATCAGTTATAGAACCCATTGCCCTTTATGGTTGTGAGGTTCTGACTATAAATACTTCAATCAGTTATAGAACCCATTGCCCTTTATGGTTGTGAGGTTCTGACCATAAATACTTCTATCAGTTATAGAACCCATTGCCCTTTATGGTTGTGAGGTTCTGACTATAAATACTTCAATCAGTTATAGAACCCATTGCCCTTTATGGTTGTGAGGTCTGGGGTCTGCTCACTAACCAATAATTCACAAAATGGGACAAACACCCAATTGAGACTCTGCACGCAGAATTTAGCAAAAAATATACTTTGTGTATAACGCAAAAAAGCAATAAAGAGAACTATTTGGGAAGGAATCAACCAAAACAGACCAAACTAGAATTCTATTTGTCCCTAAACAGAGAGTACACAGTGGCACAGCTGACCACTGTGATTGACCCAACCTTAAGGAAAGCTTTATTTAAAATATGCATATTTACCCACTTTTTAATGGTATCCAATTAGTCACTGTCTCATCGCTGCAACTCCGTACGGACTCGGGAGAGGGGAAGGTCAAGAGCCACGGGTCCTCTCTAGTTAGTCTCATTAGTCTCATCGCTGCAACTCCGTACGGACTCGGGAGAGGTGGAAGGTTAAGAGCCACGCGTCCTCTCTAGTTAGTCTCATTAGTCTCATCGCTGCAACTCCGTACTCGTCAAGAGCCTCCTCTGAAACACAACTCAACCACACTGCTTCTGACACAACACACATCCAACCCGGAAGCCAGCCGCACCAATGTGTCGGAGGAAACACCGTACACCTGGCAACCTGGTCAGCATGCACTGCACCCAGCCTGCCACAGAAGTCCTCCCGGTCACGAGCCTCCTGGCCATGAGCCTGGGCTTGAACCCGAAATCTCTGGTGGCACAGCGAGCACTGCCTTAGACCACTGCACCACCCAGGAGGCAGTTAAGGAAAGATTAGACTATGAACAGACTCAGTGAGCATAGCCTTGCTATTGAGAAAGGCTTAGACTATGTACAGGCTCAGTGAGCAGAGCCTTGCTATTGAGAAAGGCTTAGACTATGTACAGACTCAGTGAGCATAGCCTTGCTATTGAGAAAGGCTGCCATAGGCAGACATGGCTCTCAAGAGAAGACAGGCTATGTGCCCACTGCCCACAAAATGAGGTGGAAACTGAGCTGCACTTCCTAACCTCCTGCCCAATGTATGCACCACCATGCACCACCATGTACCACCATGTACCACCATGTAGCACCATGTACCACCATGTACCACATTGTCCACCATGAACCACCATGAACCACCACGTACCACCGTGTGAAATGTACCACCGCGTACCACCGCGTACCACCATGTACCACCATGTACCACCATGCACCACCATGTACCACCATGCACCCCATGTTAGCACCATGTTTACCACCATGTATCCACAATGTACCACCACGTACCACCGCGTCCACCATGTGGACCACCATGTACCACCACGACCACAATGATCGCCATGTACCACCTGATACCACCATAAACCAGGAACGTGACCACGCCACCACGTACCACCACGTATACCTATTAGCCACCACCACGCTCCTACGTACCACCACTTACCACCATGTATCACCATGTACCACCATGTACCACCACGTTACTGGACGTACCACCATGTACCACCATGCACCACCATGTACCACCATGTACCACCATGTGCTACCATGTATCACCATGTACCACCACGATACTGGATAAATGCCACCACGTTTCACCACTGGGTTGACCACCACGCTACCACCACGTACCACCACGCAATACCATGTTCACCACTACACCATGTATCACCATGTACCACCATGTATCACCACGTATACATATACCACCATGTACCACCATGTACCACCACATACCACCATGTACCACCATGTACCACCATGTTTTGTCCTCAACAATGAAAGTCAATGTTTGTCTTTTTATTTTATTTTTATTGATTGATTTTGTTGTTATTAAATATATCATAAAAGAAAAATAGTCCATAGAACATTTGAAATGTCTCTATTCTTTTAAAACTTTTGTGTTTCCCTTTGTTTATTATCTATTTCACTTGCTTTGACAATGTAAACGTATGAATTGAGAGAGAGAGAGATGTAGAGAGAGAGAGAGGTAGAGAGAGGTAGAGGTAGATTGAGAGAGAGAGAGAGAGAGAGAGAGAGAGAGAGAGAGAGAGAGAGAGTAGTAGTAGTGTGCTGCAGGTGTCACTCAAACAGGGAACTTTCACTGTTGAGTGAAAAGGTAAAACAATTAATCCTTATTGGCTCTCTTGTCAAAGTAGCCTAGGATTCTAAATACAGAGAGTTTATTTGGCTATTTCAATATTATTACTAATCAAGACTGTATTTCCAGACAGGCCTATTCCCGGTGCACTGTCTGGCGGTTATTTAATAGCTATTCGGTTCCCACAGGAAGAGACACCGGGGCGCTGTAGAGCCGGCAGTGAGTGTGCGCGTCGGGACTCCGGTGTGAATCACAGCAGCAGCTCAGCTTGTTCGTTCTGCGACGTGACGAGGTGGGCGCCAGCCGCAATGCGAGACCAGACCGGAGGACAGGATATCTCAACGCCACTGGAACTAGGAGGAGTAACGGATAAATAAAGAAGACATTTAAAACCGATAGATAAAATAGATAAAGGAATTAGACGGAGGGATGGAGCCGGTGGGCTCGTTTCTTCCCGGTAAATCCGGGAGCTCGCACTTTGATCCGGTGGTCTTTGTCAAACAGCCGCGGACCATCCTCAGACTACTGTGCTGGGTGAGACAGACCACCGAGACGTATGTGTGTAGCCTGCCTGTATATATATAGGAGTCTATAATGTCTATAAAAGATCCCCATCGCTGTAATATCAGACTGTGCGTCATCCGGTTCTAAAACCGTGTTTGTTTGTTCGTCCGGGTGTTTTTCCCCGTTGTCATCCTCCGTCTCCGGGGATTAGGCCAACATCCCCACCAACATGGAGGGAGAGTCTCGCTCCGTTCCTTTAAAACACCGTCTCTCTGTGTTTTGTTGTTATGTTGATGTCGGTATCGTTTACCGCACAGAGCCAAACAGTAAAACCATTTACAGAAGGCGATCAATGTGATTATGACAACGCTTGGTGATGAGGTAATGTTGTCTGTCTGACCATAATATAACATTAGGCTATATGGTCAATATAACATCATAACAAAGAGATGGGAATGACTAGCTTTAGCTATTGTCTGACCTAGCTGGTTTATAATGACACAGGGGGTAATGTTGTCTGACCTAGCTGGTTTATAATGACACAGGGGGTAATGTTGTCTGACCTAGCTGGTTTATAATGACACAGGGGGTAATGTTGTCTGACCTAGCTGGTTTATAATGACACAGGGGGTAATGTTGTCTGACCTAGCTGGTTTATAATGACACAGGGGGTAATGTCGTCTGACCTAGCTGGTTTATAATGACACAGGGGGTAATGTTGTCTGAACTAGCTGGTTTATAATGACACAGGGGGTAATGTTGTCTGACCTAGCTGGTTTATAATGACACAGGGGGTAATGTAGTCTGAACTAGCTGGTTTATAATGACACAGGGGGTAATGTTGTCTGACCTAGCTGGTTTATAATGACACGGGGTAATGTTGTCTGAACTAGCTGGTTTATAATGACACAGGGGGTAATGTTGTCTTAACTAGCTGGTTTATAATGACACAGGGGGTAATGTTGTCTGAACTAGCTGGTTTATAATGACACAGGGGGTAATGTTGTCTGACCTAGCTGGTTTATAATGACACAGGGGGTAATGTTGTCTGAACTAGCTGGTTTATAATGACACAGGGGGTAATGTTGTCTGACCTAGCTGGTTTATAATGACACAGGGGGTAATGTAGTCTGAACTAGCTGGTTTATAATGACACAGGGGGTAATGTCGTCTGACCTAGCTGGTTTATAATGACACAAGGGGTAATGTTGTCTGACCTAGCTGGTTTATAATGACACAGGGGTAATGTAGTCTGACCTAGCTGGTTTATAATGACACAGGGGGTAATGTAGTCTGACCTAGCTGGTTTATAATGACACAGGGGACTAATGTCCTGTAGTGGTTTATAATGACACAGTTGGCTAATGCTTAATGATTCCAATAGGTTTATAATGACACATCACTTTGTCTGCATAATGTTTATAATGACAGTTTAATGTTGTCTAATCATTCTGGTAATGTTTCTGATTTTCACAGAAATGTTGTCTGACCTAGTTGGTTTATAATGATCACTGGGGGTCATGTTGTTGAACTTTCACAGTGGAATTTTGTCTGACCTAGCTGGTTTATAATGACACAGGGGTGTGGCCTGTAAAACCATGAGTTGTCTGACCTAGCTGGTTTATAATGACACGATGTGGCCTGTAAACCATGAGTTTCAGGCTGACCTAGCTGGTATAATGACACGGGGGTAATGTGTCTGACCTGTAAACCATGAGTTTCAGGCCGTTTATAATGACACGAAGTTGTCTGACCTGTAAACCATGAGTTTCAGGACCTAGCTGGTTTATAATGACACAGGGGTAATGTTGTCTGAACTAGCTGGTTTATAATGACACTGGGGGTAATGTCGTCTGACCATGGTTTAGTAATGACACAGGTTGTCTGACCTAGCTGGTTTATAATGACACCGATGTGGCCTGTAAACCATGAGTTTTAGGCCTAGCTGGTTTATAATGACACAGGGGGTAATGTGGTCTGAACTAGCTGGTTTATAAGGCCTGACGATGTATGTAATGGTTAAATTTTATAATGATAATATTTGTCTCCTAGTTGGTTTAAATGACACTAATGTTGTCTGTGAAGGTTTATAATGACACAGAACTGAAAATCAACGGGGGTAATTCAACAACCGTTTCTCTGTTACTAAAATAATACAGTCATGGGATGTAACTGTTGTCTGACCTAGCTGGTTTATAATGACACACTGGGAAATGATTGTCTGACCTTAGTGGGGCGTTATAATGAAGTATACAACAACAACAACTGGTTTATAATGACAAAGGGGTAATGTTGTCTGACTAGCTGGTTTATAATGACACAGGGGAACTGTTGTCTTTCTAGCTTTTCAACTACAGTATGGAGTTGTTGACCTTGGTTTTAATGACAGGGCAGCAACGTTGTGTGTGTGTTTATAATACAGTATGGAGGTTGTTGGTTTTAATGACACAGGGCGTGTTGTGTGTTTTAAATACAGTATGGAGGTCTGTTGGTTTATACAGTGCAGCAACGCGTAATGTGTGTCTCAACTACAGTTTATGGAGGTTGTTGGTTTTACAGTGGTTTATAATGACAAGGGGGTAATGTGTGTGTTTAAATACAGTATGGAATGTTGTCTGTTGGTTTTAAGTGCAGCAACGCGTGTGTTGTTCAACTACAGTATGGAGGTTGTTGGTTTTACAGTGCAGCAACGTTGTGTGTAGCTGTGTTTAACTGACAGTATGGAGGTTGTTGGTTTTACAGTGCAGCAACGCGTGTGTGTGTAGCTGTTTAACTACAGTATGGAGGTTGTTGGTTTTACAGTGCAGCAACGCGTGTGTTGTTCAACTACAGTATGGAGGTTGTTGGTTTTACAGTGCAGCAACGCGTGTGTTTTCAACTACAGTATGGAGGTTGTTGGTTTTACAGTGCAGCAACGTTGTCTGTGTGTTCAACTACAGTATGGAGGTTGTTGGTTTTACAGTGCAGCAATCCTGTGTTTAACTACAGTATGGAGGTTGTTGGTTTTACAGTGCACTTTGCGCATAATGTGTTCAACTACAGTATGGAGGTTGTTGGTAAATTTACAGTGCAGCAACGCGCGTGTTGTGTGTTCAACTACAGTATGGAGGTTGTTGGTTTTACAGTGCCCAACTTGCAGGCGCGTGTGTTCAACTACAGTATGGAGGTTGTTGGTTTTACAGTGCAGCAAAGGCGTGTGTGTGTAAACGTGTTTTCAGTGTGTTCAACTACAGTATGGAGGTTGTTGGTTTTACAGTGCAGCAACGTGTGTGTGTGTGTTTCAACTACAGTATGGAGGTTGTTGGTTTTAAACCAGTGCAGTTTCAACGCGAACGCTGTGTGTGTGTGTGTGTTCAACTACAGTATGGAGGTTGTTGGTTTTACAGTGCAGCAACGCGTGTGTGTGTGTGTGTGTTTCAACTACAGTATGGAGGTTGTTGGTTTTACAGTGCAACAACGCGTGTGTCTGTGTTCAACTACAGTATGGAGGTTGTTGGTTTTACAGTGCAGCACACGCGTGTGTGTGTTCAACTACAGTATGGAGGTTGTTGGTTTTACAGTGCCGAACTGCTCGTTGTTTTCAACTACAGTATGGAGGTTGTTGGTTTTACAGTGCAGCAACGCGTGTGTGTGTTCAACTACAGTATGGAGGTTGTTGGTTTTACAGTGCAGCAACGCGTGTGTGTTTCAACTACAGTATGGAGGTTGTTGGTTTTACAGTGCAGCAACGCGTGTGTGTGTTGTTCAACTACAGTATGGAGGTTGTTGGTTTTACAGTGCAGCAACGTGTGTGTGTGTTCAACTACAGTATGGAGGTTGTTGGTTTTACAGTGCAGCAACGCGTGTGTGTGTGTGTGTTCAACTACAGTATGGAGGTTGTTGGTTTTACAGTGCCGCAACGCGCGCGTGTGTTCAACTACAGTATGGAGGTTGTTGGTTTTACAGTGCAGCAACGCGTGTGTGTGTGTGTGTTCAACTACAGTATGGAGGTTGTTGGTTTTACAGTGCAGCAACGCGTGTGTGTGTGTTCAACTACAGTATGGAGGTTGTTGGTTTTACAGTGCAGCAACGCGTGTGTGTGTGTGTGTTCAACTACAGTATGGAGGTTGTTGGTTTTACAGTGCAGCAACGCGCGTGTGTTCAACTACAGTATGGAGGTTGTTGGTTTTACAGTGCAGCAACGCGTGTGTGTGTGTGTGTTCAACTACAGTATGGAGGTTGTTGGTTTTACAGTGCAGCAACGTGTGTGTGTGTGTTCAACTACAGTATGGAGGTTGTTGGTTTTACAGTGCAGCAACGCGTGTGTGTGTGTGTTCAACTACAGTATGGAGGTTGTTGGTTTTACAGTGCAGCAACGCGCGTGTGTTCAACTACAGTATGGAGGTTGTTGGTTTTACAGTGCAGCAACGCGTGTGTGTGTTGTTCAACTACAGTATGGAGGTTGTTGGTTTTACAGTGCAGCAACGCGCGTGTGTGTGTTCAACTACAGAATGGAGGTTGTTGGTTTTACAGTGCAGCAACGCGTGTGTGTGTTCAACTACAGTATGGAGGTTGTTGGTTTTACAGTGCAGCAACGCGTGTGTGTGTTTCAACTACAGTATGGAGGCTGTTGGTTTTACAGTGCAGCAACGCGTGTGTGTGTGTGTGTTCAACTACAGTATGGAGGTTGTTGGTTTTACAGTGCAGCAACGCGTGTGTGTGTGTTCAACTACAGTATGGAGGTTGTTGGTTTTACAGTGCAGCAACGCGTGTGTGTGTGTGTGTGTTCAACTACAGTATGGAGGTTGTTGGTTTTACAGTGCAGCAACGCAGCAGTGTGTGTTCAACTACAGTATGGAGGTTGTTGGTTTTACAGTGCAGCAACGCGTGTGTGTGTGTGTGTGTTCAACTACAGTATGGAGGTTGTTGGTTTTACAGTGCAGCAACGCGCGCGTGTGTGTGTGTGTGTTCAACTACAGTATGGAGGTTGTTGGTTTTACAGTGCCGCAACGCGTGTGTGTGTTCAACTACAGTATGGAGGTTGTTGGTTTTACAGTGCAGCAACGTGTGTGTGTGTGTGTGTGTTCAACTACAGTATGGAGGTTGTTGGTTTTACAGTGCCGCAACGCTGGCGTGTGTGTGTTCAACTACAGTATGGAGGTTGTTGGTTTTACAGTGCCGCAACGCGTGTGTGTGTGTGTGTGTGTGTTCAACTACAGTATGGAGGTTGTTGGTTTTACAGTGCAGCAACGCGTGTGTGTGTGTGTGTGTTCAACTACAGTATGGAGGTTGTTGGTTTTACAGTGCCGCACGTGGTGTGTGTGTTCAACTACAGTATGGAGGTTGTTGGTTTTACAGTGCAGCAACGCGTGTGTGTGTGTGTTCAACTACAGTATGGAGGTTGTTGGTTTTACAGTGCAGCAACGCGCGCGCGTGTGTGTGTGTGTTTGTGTGTTCAAGTATTGGTGTGAAGTCATTTTGAAGTCCTACTGCTCAGTAAATATCAATGATCTCCGAACTAACTTTATCCACTGACTGACTCACCTCTCTCCTCCCTCTTCTCTTTCCTCTCCTCTCTTTCCCTTCCTCTCTCTCCTCTCTCTCCTCTCCCCCTCTACTCTCTCTCCTCCCTCTCTCTCTCCCATTCCCTCTCGTCTCTCTCCTCTCCTCTCTCTCTCCCATTCCCTCTCCTCTCTCTCCTCTCTCTCTCCCATTCCCTCTCATCTCTCTCCTCTCCTCTCTCTCCCATTCCCTCTCATCTCTCTCTCTCCCTCTCCCATTCCCTCTCTCTCTCTCTCCTCTCTCCTCCCTCTTCTTTCCTCTCCCCCTCTCCCTTCTCTCCTCTCCCCTCTCCCCTCTCCTCTCCCCCTCTACTCTCTCTCCTAACTGTCCCCCTCCCCTCTCCCTCTCCCCCCTCTCCTCTCTCCTCTCTCCACTCATCTCCCTCTCTCTCCCTCTCTCCTCTCCCCCTCCCTCTCCTCTCTCTCCTCTCCCACTCATCTCACCCTCCCTCCTCTCTCGCCCTCCCTCTCCCTCCCAAAATTGACAAAACATCAATGTTACAGCTGTATTGAATCATATCCCTATAAGTAATTAACTAGTAGTTGTCTCTCCTCCAGGTATTCTCTATGGTAGTGTTCAGCTGTATTGTAATTAACTAGTAGTTTTTCTCCTCCAGGTATTCTCTATGGTAGTGTTCAGCTGTATTTTAATTAACTAGTATTTTTTCTCCTCTAGGTATTCTCTATGGTAGTGTTCAGCTGTATAGTGAATGAAGGCTACATGAACATCGGCAGTGGCGGTTGCTATGCGTCTTCAATAAGAACGCTGATGCCTGTAACTACGGCGTTACCGTGGGCGTGGTCTGTTTCCTAGGCAGCGTCTGCTTCCTGGTTCTAGACATCTACTTCCCCACCATCCACAGTGTCCGACTCAGGAGGAGAGCAACTCTCATCGACATGGTCTTCTCTGGTACACACACACACATTATGTACATACACACACACATCCACACGTCATGTTATCTCTAGGAGGTATGTTTTCTAAACCATCTATCCTGTTGGTCCCGCCCCACCAGCCTGGCCAGCTTCCTGTGGTTGGTGGGTTTCTGTTTCCTGGCCAATCAGTGGCAGCAGACTACAGAAGAAGAGCTCCCATTGGCTCAGGGCTCCGACGCCGCCAGGGCTGCTGTTGCCTTCTGCTTCTTCTCCATCCTCACCTGGGTAAGAGACACCTGGGGGTCTGGGTGTGTTTGTCTGGTGTGTGTGTAATGTGTGTGTGTGTAATGTGTGTGTGTGTGTGTGTGTGTGTGTGTGTGTGTGTGTGTGTGCGTGTGTAATGTGTGTGTGTAATGTGTGTGTGTGTGTGTGTGTGTGTGTGTGTGTGTGTGTAATGTGTGTGTGTAATGTGTGTGTGTAACATGTGTGTGTGTGTGTGTGTGTGTGTGTGTAATGTGTGTGTGTAATGTGTGTGTGTGTGTGTGTTGTGTAACGTGTGTGTGTGTGTGTGTGTGTGTGTGTGTGTGTGTGATGTGTGTGTAATGTGTGTAATGTGTAATGTGTGTGTGTGTAATGTGTGTGTGTAATGTGTGTAATGTGTGTGTGTGTGTAATGTGTGTAATGTGTGTAATGTGTGTGTGTGTGTGTGTGTGTGTGTGTGTGTGTGTGTGTGTGTGTGTGTGTGTGTGTGTGTGTGTGTGTGTGTGTGTGTAATGTGTGTGTGTGTGGTGTGTTTCTGAACCCACCCTATTTGAGCGATAGCCCGACTCAAGAACATGTTGTTTTCAGAGGACAAGGAGAGACCGCTGCCCAGAACAGCCCCTGTCACTAGTTTGACACTTTTATTTAGTTATGAACAAATTCTTATTTACAAAGACGGTCTACCCTGGGCCAAACCGGACGACGCCTCCCTATGGTACTACCAATCACGGCCGGATGTGATACAGCCTGGAATCGAACCAGGGACTGTAGTGACGCCTGTAGTGTACGGAGATGTAGTGCCTTAGACCGCTGCACTATTCTGTTTTATACTGTGTGATATGAATTATGTACATCGTTCAGACCATGAAGCAGGGAGAGGACATGCGTTTCTAGTGCAGTTACTACAGGCTAGTATAGGGTAGTACAGGCTACAACAGGCTTACAGGCTAGTACAGGCTAGTACAAGTTAGTACAGGCTGGTACAGGCTAGTACAGGCTACTACAAGCTAGTACAAGTTAGTACAGGCTAGTACAGGCTAGTACAAGTTAGTATATGCTAGTACAGGCTTACAGGTTGGTACAGGCTAGTACAAGTTAGTATATGCTAGTACAGGCTAGTACAGGGTACAGGGTAGTACAGGCTTATAGGCTGGTACAGTCTAGTACAGGCTAGTACAGGCTAGTACAGGCTAGTACAGGCTAGTACAGGTTTGTAAAGGCTAGTACAGGCTAGTACAGGTTAGTAGAGGCTAGTATAGTCTAGTATAGGCTTGTACAGGCTAGTATAGTCTAGTACAGGCTAGTACAGGCTAATATATGCTAGTACAGGTTAGTACAGGCTAGTACAGGTTAGTACAGGTTAGTACAGGCTTGTACAGGCTTGTACAGGCTAGTACAGGCTGGTACAGGCTAGTACAGGCTGGTACAGGCTAGTACAGGCTAGTATACTTATTGGGGACCAATAATAAAACAAATGCAACTTGAATTGGCTCATCCAGGGGACTGGTAGTATTTAATAGTTGATTCTAAGATTTGCATTTAATGTTGTCTATGTTTATGCTGTTTGTTCTCTGTTAAAGGGCCACAAAGATTGGAGAAGTGCTTTATCTGGACGTCTCCATTTGGTCTTGTTGTTTGTTTTCCAATTTTTCCCAGAAGTGGTTAGAGTCTACAGGTTCTTCTGGTGTTTCTATTTTGTTTTAGTGATTCACCAGTGCAAAGGCGTAAGATGCGTTTTTCTGGGCGTCTTGTGTTTTTGGTTTCGCAATTTCTCTTGTGTGTTTCTTCATCAAACTAGGGGTGTCAGTGGGCTGACTGTGATCTGAT
>NW_027012218.1:83210-140710 GCF_036934945.1 Oncorhynchus masou masou
GGAGAGCCAGGTAAGACTAGGGGAGAGCCAGAGTCAGGTAAGACTAGAGGAGAACCAGAGTCAGGTAAGACTAGGGGAGAGCCAGAGCCAGGTATGACTAGGGGAGAGCCAGAGCCAGGTATGTCTAGGGGGAGCCAGAGCCAGGTAAGACTAGGGGAGAGCCTGAGCCAGGTAAGACTAGGGGAGAGCCATCAAAATCTGTCAGTTTAATGTAGAGACATTTGTTAGTTTTGCATTGGATGCATCTCAATCTACCGATATCTCCTTTCCGCATCTGTGGTTACAGGTTGCAGAGCTACAGCGATGTTTGTCAGACCAAGAATTAAGGTAAGAATGTTGAGTAGAGGTTGTCCTACCTTCTCGTACCAGCTGTTGGGTTCCCCCTCTCTATTAGGGTTCCAGTCCGGTTCCCCCGTTCCCCCCAGTTTTCTCGGTGCTGCGGGAGTGATGCCCTCCGACTCCATGACCTCGTGGTACATGGACCACTTGGTGAGGTTCTGCACGGTCCCGTGCGGTAGAACCCTCTCGGAGGCCCAGACATCATCCCCCTCCTGGCCGGAGCGTGCGTTGCCAGCCCAGTGGCCAGATCGCGGCCCGTACGGTGGAACCACAGCGTAGCGGTTATCCTGCCCCTGTAGCCCCGGGGGCAGTCTGGAAGAAAAAGAGGAAGAGGAACTGTATTTACTTAAAGATAACAGTGATACGATATACTTAAATTACAGCTGGGTGCTCTACACTCTTAGAAACAGAACCCAGAACCATAAAGAGTTCTTCTGCTATCTCTGTTGGAGAAGCCGTTTAGGTTCCAGGTAAAAGATTTTCGCTCAACGAAGAACCATCAAATTACGCTTTGGTAAAAAGGTTCTACTGGTAAACTTATATGGTTCGACCTGGAACCGTAAAGAGTTCTACCTGCAGCCAGGTAACCAACCTGTACGATGCATAACGGAGGTGCTGTGTGTTCTGCAGGGCCTCGTCCAGGTACGGATTCCCAAACTTCCGCATCAGCATATTGCGTTCCGGCAGCCGGTACCGGTTTGGGCTCAGGAGGTCCCGGTTCTCCTGCAGCGCCTCAGAGAGCCTGGGGTTGGTGGGCCGGACGGACAGTGCCCCGCTGTCACCTAGACGATAGTCCACCTGCAGGAGAAAAGGAAACAGTCGCTGACACACGGGAAAAAGGAAACAGTCACTGACACACAGGAAACAGACACTGGCAAAAAGGAAACAGTCACTGACAGACAGGAAACAGCCACTGACTTACAGGAAACAACCATTGGCACACAGGAAACAGTAACTGACAAACAGGAAACAGTCACTGACACACAGGAAACAGTCACTGAAACAGGAAACAGTCATTGACACACAGGACAACAGTCACTGAAACAGGAAACAGTTATTGAGGAAGTCGTCATTGGCATCAAGTAAACAGTGACAGACAGGAAACAGTAACTGACCTTCCTCATGTTCTGGTTCATCAGGGCGACGCCGAGGCGGGGCTTTTGCCCAGGGGATTCCACAAGGGATCCGTCCCCAGTCGGTACCGCTTCTGGTTAATCAGGTCCTGGTTCTGCGCACAGGGCGCCTGACAGGGCCCCGACAGGTCTGGCCCTCGAGGCTTATTGAGATCGATGATGACGCTTCCATCAGGCAGTTCGTAAGATACTGACTTCAGATACGGGTTCTGTAGAGCTGCCAGCAGGTTCGGGGACCGGGGTTTCCGTGGGTCGATGATGATAGAACCGTCCGTAGCGTGTAGATGCTGACTTCAGGTGTGGGTTCATCAATGCGGAAGACAGGTTCGGAGAGATCGGATGCTGGGATCGGTGATCACAGTTCTCCTAGGGCGTAGCTGGCATTCCGCATCGCCGGGTTCAGGAGTGCCGAGGACAGATTGGGCGAGGTGGGTTTCCGCGCGGGTCGATGATTATAGAACCGTCTGGGAGCTCGTAGAGATCGTCTTCAGGTACGGGTTGGATAACGCCGCCAGGAGGTTCGGAGATCTGGTTTCTGGGGTCGATGATAATCGAACCGTCAGGAGCGATACGAGGCTGATTTCAGGAGGGTTGTTTAATGCGGAAGACAGGTTAGGGGAGATGGGAGCATTGGGGTCTCTAATGGTTCCGTCCGGCAGAGTGTAGGAAGTGTTCATCATCGCTGGGTTCTGGAGCGCGCGGCCGAGGGACGCAGACCGGTTTCCTGGGGGTCTATGATAATGGTGAACCGTCTGGTAGAGTATACGACGCTGATTTGAGATAAGGGTTCGATAATGCCGCCGAGAGGTTCGGATTTTTCTGCTGGGGTCCGATAGCGATGGTACCGTCCGGTAAGGTGTACGATGACGTCTTTAGCGCCGTGTTCATGAGAGCCGCCGCCAGGTTTGGTGGATCTGTGACGATCGTCCCATGGACTCTGTGGTTCTGGGAGGGAGTTGCCAAACGGGGCTCAGGTTGTGCGGTCCGTAGGGGAACGGAGCGGAAGGAGGGCCACCCCGGGATTGAACCATCTGGTCGCATCTGTGGGTTCTGCAACGCTCCGGTGGTAGTCAGGGACAATGGGTCCGAAGGGTTGCCCCTCGGCGCTGGAGCATCGGGGTTCCAAAGGAGGCGTTCGTCATGTTGGCGTTCTGCAGGGGCATTGTGGAGTAGAGGGGAGGGGCCGGGCTCGGAGTGGTAGTCGTATTGGGTCACCACTGGATCAGATGGGTTCCTACGACGCTGTAATGCCGGGCTTCCAAACGAGGCTCCACGTAGCGCCTGGTTCTGAAGAGCATTACCTAGCATCGGGGAGGAAGGGGTAGAGGTTCATCGTACCCGCCCATAGAGCCATAGGAGGACATCGGTCGTTGTAACGGTGACGTGTATGAGGCATTACGGCTGTTGGTTCTGGGAGCGCCCCCTGGAGCATGGGTGAGGAAGGCATCATAGGGTCTTCATAACCCCCCATATCCTGAGCATAGGGTGACATAGGCTGTTGTAGTGGGGAGGGGTGAAAGAGGCGCACGTAGCTGTTGGTTCTGAGCGCCCTGGAGCATGGGAGAGGAAGGCTGGGCGTACCCGGTACCTGTTGGGCATGGTGACATGGGCTGCAAGCGAGGGAGAGGTGAATGACGCGTTACGGAGGGTTTGGTTCTGGCCCCTGCAGCATTGGGGAGGAGGGAACCAACTGCTCTGAATGGCCATAGGGTCCTGGGGCGAAGAGTCAGTGTAGGGGTCCGGGGACGGGGCGCGGGGGAGTAAGGGGGGAAGTACGAGGAGGGGTGAGGAGAGAGGGGGGTGGGAGAGGTGGGGGAGAGGGGAGGGTAGCATTTGAGAGAGGGTTGGGGAGAGGGAGGTGCCATGCCCGGCCCGGCGAATAGACTGTCTCTTTATCAGCGGACGACCACGGCCTACGGGTCTCCAGGGAGGTACCTTCCCGACTCCCTGTGGCTTAGAGGAGGGCGATGGCCTATCTTGGGTGAGGGGGTGGGAGTGAGGCGGGGAGAGAGGCGGGGTGAGAGGGTGAGGGCAGTGTGGTTGGAGCGGACTGAGGCTCTAAAGGGAGGGACGTTCTGGGTTGGGGCCATCGGTCGTCCTCGTCTTCCCATGGGGAAGGTCTGACGGTTCCCATGGGTATCGGGGACGCGACCTCCGAACCGTGGGCGCAGCAGGGAGGGGTTCTTGTCGTGAGGGAGACGCGTGGAGTGGTGGGAGAGGGTGGGGGAAGTGGGGCGAGGTGCGGGAGAGAAACTTCGTCTGGAGGAGATGGGGAGGCTCGCACTGAGATGGGGGAGGAGGGTGGGAGGTGGATGGAGTCCCTTGGTCTTGTCCTAACCTGGGGGAGGCAGGGCGGGAGGCAACACGGGGAGGGACGACGGGGGAGGAGGGGGAGGGAGTGCCGCGGAGGACTTTCCTCGCTCCAAAGGACTTCCTCCCCCAAACGGGAGGAGAGGGTGAGGAGGGGGAGGCATAACTCTGCATATGGAGCCGCGGGGAGGAGGAGGGGAGAACGTCGGATCATGGATTCTCGGGGGAGATGGGGGAGACGGGGGCGACGGGGGAGAGGGCCAGGGAAGGGGGCGTTGGGGCTGGAGTCGTCGATGCGGGGAGTGGGGTGAGGCCATGAAGGATGAGGGGGAGACATCCTCCTGTGGAGAACAGAGGGTCTCCGGCCGAGGGGAGGTAAGCCTCTCATGGATGGCTGGGGGGATGGGGAGAGGCTGCGGGTGGGCAGGGGTGAGCCCCGGGGGGAGGGATGCTGGGATATCATCTGCTGCTGGGGTGACATCATCATCGGGAAGGGTGGGCTCGCTGGGGGTGGGGGGACATCCGGGGGCGGGGCATCACAGGGGTTCCGGGGTACCCCATTGGTCCGCCCATCATGGCCCCGCCCATCCCATTCGGGCGTTATGTTGCTTTATCAACATGTCGTCGGGGCCTGGGGCATCCGCTCTGACATCATCTGTTGTTGTGGTGACATCATATTGTGTGGCGACATCATCTGTTGTTGCTGTGACATCATATGTAATTGCTGTTGCATCATAATGTCGTCCATAGTTTGTTGTTGTGCTGACATCATTTGTTGTTGTGGTGACATCATCATATGTGTGGGGACATCATGCCTTGTTGCCGTGATATCATATGTAGTTGCTGTTGCATCATAATGTCGTCCATCTGTTGCTGTGGTGACATCATCGGCTGCTGTTGTGACATCATCGATCGTGTGGTGACATCATCTGTTGTTGCTGTTGCATCATCATGTCGTCCATCATCTGCTGTTTTGGTGACATCATCATACCGTGCGGTGACATCGTCTGTTCTTGCGGTGTGGTCAGCTGTGACATCAGCAGCTGTTGTTGCTCCATCATCTGTTGCTGCTGCGACATCATATTCTGTTGCTGGGCCAACAGCTGTTGCTGTGGTGACATCATCGACATGTCCTGCTCCTCATACTGTATCTCCGATAGGATGTCGTCATGGTGACCGGGTAGCGGAGGAGGGGGAAAAAGGTGCCGGGGACGTCAGACGCTCCTTCCCAAACAGACGTACCTGAGGCCTGGGCACTCTGAAGTCCATCTCAGCCCCCTGCAGGGGGATCTCTCCCCCATGGGGTCATACCCATAAGGCATCTGTGTTCCTGGCTGCTGGGAGTTGTAGGCATTGTAGGAGAAGTCTGGGAAAGGTAGTCCCTTTTCGCTGTAGTGCAGCTGGTAGTCCCTGGTAAGACTACCGCCCCTCTACCTCCCATCATCATCTCCTCGTACAAACCCATCCCGTCGTCATAGAATCCCCCTGGCCCTGCATCCCGTTGTCGTAGTGACCCCACTGGGGTCCATAATCATCTGCTCGTCATAGAGATTGCCATATTCATCGTACTCCTGCCCTGCTCCCATTGGGTCATAGTACTCCATCGCCCCGCCTTCCTCGCCGTACATCCCCATCTGCAGCTGCCCGTGAGTAACCCCCATGGCAACCTGGTCGGCATAGTAACTCTGTTGTTGTTGTTGCTGTTGGTAGGGTCGAGTATTCACAGCCCTCGTCGTCATAGAGACCCTGCTGGTCATTGTAGTAACCACCCCCATCATCGTAGAGCCCCGGTTCGTCTCGTAATAACCCAGGTCCTGCGACGGAACATCGTAGTACTCACCTGTGTCGTCCTATAGTAATACCCCTGATCGCCCCGACCCCGGCAACCTGCTGCTGCCGGGGGGTCCTCCTGATCATCGTAACCAGTATGACCACAACCGTAACCATGACCACCGTGAGCCTTTACAGACCGCCTCTGATATCCCCCTGCTCCTGCTACCCCCGGGGGTCATACCCCCATGACCTGCTGGTCGTGCCCCTCTGTGTACTCGTACACATCATCCCCGTCGTCGTCATGCTGATAGCCACCGCTCTGATACCCATAGGTACGATCCCGCTGTGCCTGCTGACCCTCGTGCTGACCTGTCGGTTGTGAACCCCTCCTCCCTGACGGCCAAAACCTGATCTCTGCCCACCCCTGCCCAGCCCAGTCCCCCCATGGCACTCTGACGATGCTTGGTAGAGATAAACCGCTTGGTCAGCCAGTTGGTGGCCCCGGCAACCTGCCCTAGCAAATGACTCTGGGCCTTGAAGTCCGGCGCTCCGTTGGCCGTTTTCTTCCTGAACAGACCGTTGAAGAACCCAACTTTCTTCTCTTGTCCTTCTGTTCCTCTCCCCAGTCTGATCAACATGTAGGACTGCTTTTTTCCCCACCATCCTTCTCCTCCTTCTCCTTCGCCTCTTTCAACTTCTTGACCTTCTTGGAGTGGTTGAACCGTATCATGAACTTAGATGTGTTTTTCAGTATTGACTCCCTGCGCGTCTTCTTCTTCATCTTGTTCTCGCGGTTTCAGGAGGGAGGGAGGGTTTGACGGAGGGAGGGTTTGACAGAGGGAGGGAGGAAGTGGGGGAGGGAGGGAGGGATGGTGGGAGGGGCGAGGGGAGGGGGCGAGGGAGGGAGGAAGTGAGGGGGGTTGGAGGAGTGGGGGAGGGAGGGAGGAAGTGAGGGAGTGTTCGATGGAGGGAGGAGGGAGGTACGGGGGATGGTTCGTGGAGGGAGGAAGCGGGGAGGGTTGGAGGGAGGGAGGGAGTGGGGGAGGGAGGGAGAGATGGTAGGAGGAGGAGGGGCGAGGGAGGGAGGAAGTGAGGGAGGGTTCGATGGAGGGAGGGAGGGAGTGAGGAGGGGACGAGGGATGGTTTGATGGAGGGAGGGAGGGTAGGTTCGATGGAGGGAGGGAGTGAGGGAGGGAGGGTAGGTTCGATGGAGGGAGGGAGGAGGGAGGGGACGAGGGATGGTTCGATGGAGGGAGGGAGGAAGCGGGGAGGGTTGGAGGGAGGGAGGGAGGGGGGGAGGGAGGGAGAGATGGTGGGAGGCAGGGAGGGGGCGAGGGAGGGAGGAAGTGAGGGAGGGTTCGATGGAGGGAGGGAGGGAGGAGTGAGTGAGGGAGGGGACGCAGGGATGGTTCGATGGAGGGAGGGAGGGAGGGTAGGTTCATGGAGGGAGGGAGTGAGGGAGGGAGGGTAGGTTCGATGGAGGGAGGGAGTGAGGGAGGCCGAGGGATGGTTCGATGGAGGGAGGGAGGGAGGGAGGGTAGGTTCGAGGAGGGAGGGAGGGAGGGAGGGTAGGTTCGAGGGAGGGAGGGTAGGTTCGATGGATGGAGGGAGGGAAGCGGGGGAGGGTTGGAGGGAGGGAGGGAGGGTAGGTTCGATGGAGGGAGGGAGTGAGGGAGGGTGGGAGGGAGGGGGAGGGTAGGTTCGATGGAGGGAGGGAGGGAACGGGGAGGGTTGGAGGGAGGGAGGGAGGGAGGGAGGGTAGGTTCGATGGAGGGAGGGAGGAAGCGGGGAGGGTTGGAGGGAGGGAGGGAGGGTAGGTTCGATGGAGGGAGGGAGGAAGCAGGGAGGGTTGGAGGGAGGGAGGAGGGTAGGTTCGATGGAGGGAGGGAGGAAGCGGGGAGGGTTGGAGGGAGGGAGGGAGGAGGGAGGGTACGAGGGATGGTTCGATGGAGGGAGGAAGCGGGGGAGGGTTGGAGGGAGGGAGGGAGTGGGGGAGGGAGGGAGAGATGGTAGGAGGGAGGAGGGGCGAGGGAGGGAGGAAGTGAGGAGGGTTCGATGGAGGGAGGGAGGGAGTGAGGGAGGGACGAGGGATGGTTTGATGGAGGGAGGGAGGGTAGGTTCGATGGAGGGAGGGAGTGAGGGAGGGAGGGTAGGTTCGATGGAGGAGGAGTGAGGAGGGGACGAGGATGGATTCGATGGAGGGAGGGAGGGAAGCGGGGAGGGTTGGAGGAGGGAGGGAGTGGGGGAGGGAGGGAGAGATGGTGGGAGGCAGGGAGGGGGCGAGGGAGGGAGGAAGTGAGGGAGGGTTCGATGGAGGGAGGGAGGGAGGGAGTGAGTGAGGGAGGGACGAGGGATGGTTCGATGGAGGGAGGGAGGGAGGGTAGGTTAGATGGAGGGAGGGAGTGAGGGAGGGAGGGGTAGGTTCGATGGAGGGAGGGAGTGAGGGAGGTCAGGGAGGTTCGATGGAGGGAGGGAGGGAGGGAGGGTAGGTTCGAGGAGGGAGGGGGGGAGGGAGGGTAGGTTCGAGAGGGGAGGGTAGGTTCGATGGATGGAGGGAGGAAGGGGGAGGGTTGGAGGGAGGGAGGGAGGGTAGGTTCGATGGAGGGAGGGAGTGAGGGAGGGTGGGAGGGAGGGAGGGTAGGTTCGAATGGAGGGAGGGAGGAAGGGAGAGGGTTGGAGGGAGGGAGGGAGGGAGGGGAGGGTAGGTTCGGTGGAGGGAGGGAGGAAGCGGGGGAGGGTTGGAGGGAGGGAGGAGGGTAGGTTCGGATGGAGGGAGGGAGGAAGCAGGGAGGGTTGGAGGGAGGGAGGGAGGGTAGGTTCGATGGAGGGAGGGAGGAAGGGAGGGTTGGAGGGAGGGAGGGAGGGAGGGAGGGAGGGAGGGAGGGAGGGAGGGAGGGAGGGAGGAAGGGAGGGTTGGAGGGAGGCGGGGAGGGAGGAAGCGGGGAGGGTTGGTGGGGTGGGAGGGAGGGAGGGAGCGAAGGATGGTGGGATGGAGGAAGTAAAGTATAGTTATGGAACTATAAAAATACTATTACATGTGATCCCCGGACTATTGTGTAACGATCTCAAAGGCATTACAATCCCTGAACTATTGAGTAACGATCTCAAAGGCATTACAATCCCTGGACTATTGAGTAACGATCTCAAAGGCATTACAATCCCTGGACTATTGAGTAACGATCTCAAAGGCATTACAATCCCTGGACTATTGAGTAACGATCTCAAAGGCATTACAATCCCTGGACTATTGAGTAACGATCTCAAAGGCATTACAGTAAATAATGTAAAGTTGAAAATGCAATAGGTCCATACTTGCGTATACGTTTCCCCAGGCCCATGAACAGTCTGGAGGCTCCTCCCATCTTCTTCCTGGAGTTCCTCAGTCTCCGACCTGAAAAACTTCAGGAACATCCTGGACACGTTTTCAGACCCTTCTTAGGGGAGCTCTTTAACCGGAGGCTGTGGAGGCACCTCCTTCTTCCTCTTCTCTTTCTTCATGTTTTTCTCTTCTCCCTTCCCTCCTTTGTCTTTATGATGACGGCCATCTTTGGACTTCTTCTTTCGCTTCCTGTCGTCCTCGTCCTCCTCGCCTTCTTCTTCTCTTCTTCGTATTCTTCATCTTCGTCCCCACGGCGACCATGGGACTTCCCCTTAGCAGATTTACCCCCTCGACCCCTCCCTCTATCATCATCAGAGTTTTCCTCTTCTTCCTCCTCCTCCTCTTCCTCACTCAGGAACTCCTCTTCTGACTCCTCCTTCTTTGCCTTCCCTTTATCTTTTCCTTTCTTGTCCTCCTTTTGTCCTTTTGTGGGAGGCTCCTCCTTGCCTTTCTTCCCTCCTTTCTTGTCCTCCTTTCCTCCCTTCTTTCTGTCATCCTTCCCTGTCTTTACCTCCTCTTTCTGTTTCTCAGGTTCCGGCTTGCCTCCTTTCTTGTCTTTCTTGTTGTCTTTCTTCGGCATCCTGATTGGCTGTTAGAGACCCACCATGTCCTCTACTTGGAGACCTGCTATACACACCCACACACACGAACACGCACACACACACCTGTTAGCTAAGAACAGTTTATGCCTGAAAAATAACACCTAAATTCAATTGCATTCTAAAACGAGCCGATACCTCATTACTTCTAATACATTTAAAACAGTCATTCAGTGTGCCATGCCTGTGTCCTTGGATGTGACTTGTATATTGCCTGTATGTTACCTGTATGTTACCTGTATGTTACCTGTATGTTACCTGAATGTTACCTGTTATTACCTGCATGTTACCTGTATGTTACCTGTATGTTACCTGTATGTTACCTGTATATTACCTGTGAGTTACCTGTATATTGCCTGTATGTTACCTGTAAATTACCTGTGTGATACCTGTATATTACCTGTAAATTACCTGTGTGATACCTGTATGTTACCTGTATATTACCTGTATATTACCTGTATATTACCTGTATATTACCTGTATGTTACCTGTATATTACCTGTATGTTACCTGTATATTACCTGCATGTTACCTGTATGTTACCTGTATGTTACCTGTATGTTACCTGTATATTGCCTGTATGTTACCTGTATGTTACCTGTATGTTACCTGTATATTACCTGTATGTTACCTGTATGTTACCTGTATATTACCTGTATGTTACCTGTATATTACCTGTATGTTACCTGTATATTACCTGAATGTTACCTGAATGTTACCTGTATGTTACCTGTATGTTACCTGTATATTACCTGTATGTTACCTGTATATTACCTGTATATTACCTGTATGTTACCTGTATGTTACCTGTATATTACCTGTATGTTACCTGTATATTACCTGTATGTTACCTGTATGTTACCTGTATATTACCTGTATGTTACCTGTATGTTAACAGTATGTTACCTGTATGTTACCTGTATATTACCTGTATGTTACCTGTATGTTACCTGTATGTTACCTGTATGTTACCTGTATATTACCTGTATATTACCTGTATGTTACCTGTATGTTACCTGTATATTACCTGTATGTTACCTGTATATTACCTGTATGTTACCTGTATGTTACCTGTATATTACCTGTATATTACCTGTATGTTACCAGTGTGTGTGAGTAGCGTACTTTACCTGTGTCCGTGCGTAGTGCCCGGTTTAAATCCTCACGGTGAGGTGTGTGTGAGTAGCGTACTTTACCTGTGTCCGTGCGTAGCCCTGCCTCGGTTTAAATCCTCACGGTGAGGTGTGTGTGAGTAGCGTACTTTACCTGTGTCCGTGCGTAGTGCCTCGGTTTAAATCCTCACGGTGAGGTGTGAGTAGCTTACTTTACCTGTGTCCGTGCGTAGCCTGCTCGGTTTAAATCCTCACGGGGAGTGTGTGTGAGTAGCGTACTTTACCTGTGTCCGTGCGTAGCCTGCCTGGTTTAAATCCTCACGGTGAGGTGTGTGTGAGTAGCGTACTTTACCTGTGTCCGTGCGTAGTGCCTGGTTTAAATCCTCACGGTGAGGTGTGTGAGTAGCGTACTTTACCTGTGTCCGTGCGTAGCCTGCCTCGGTTTTAATCCTCACGGTGAGGTGTGTGTGGAAGAGTGTCGTCCTAAAAGCAGAGGTCACTGCTGATCCCGGAGAACATGACGGGGGAGAGAGAGAGCTGTTAGTCAGACGACCGGTCTGTTGACGGCGGCTGCCACACACTATCCAAACCAGTCACAGAAAGGTATTTCAGTTGAAGAATCAGATTGTGTTGGGTGAGATGTGTTCCTAATATCCAGACGGCCCAGAGACTCCCTACCAACAACACAGGTCCCACAGCAGCATTAACCAACTGGACTCTTAGACTCAGACCTCTGACAGCTACCGCCTCTCTGTTCAGAGGAATTTCAGAGACTCCCTACCAACAACACAGGTCCCACAGCAGCATTAACCAACTGGACTCTTAGACTCAGACCTCTGACAGCTACCGCCTCTCTGTTCAGAGGAATTTCAGAGACTCCCTACCAACAACACAGGTCCCACAGCAGCATTAACCAACTGGACTCTTAGACTCAGACCTCTGACAGCTACCGCTCTCTGTTCAGAGGAATTTCAGAGACTCCCTACCAACAACACAGGTCCCACAGCAGCATTAACCAACTGGACTCTTAGACTCAGACCTCTGACAGCTACCGCCTCTCTGTTCAGAGGAATTTCAGAGACTCCCTACCAACAACACAGGTCCCACAGCAGCATTAACCAACTGGACTCTTAGACTCAGACCTCTGACAGCTACCGCCTCTCTGTTCAGAGGAATTTCCCTCCGTGTGAGAGATGTCTAAGGGTAAAGAGGGTGCTGATAACCAGGAAGCTCCACAGCAACTACCTACAAGACAGACAGCTTCTAATGAGGCCCTGTAGCCTCCAACACAACAACTACCTACAAGACAGACAGCTTCTAACGAGGCCCTGTTGCCTCCAACACAACAACTACCTACAAGACAGACAGCTTCTAACGAGGCCCTGTAGCCTCCAACACAACAACTACCTACAAGACAGACAGCCACTAACGAGGCCCTGTAGCCTCCAACACAACAACTACCTACAAGACAGGCCCTAACGAGACCCTGTAGCCTCCAACACAACAACTACCTACAAGACAGACAGCCTCTGGACGAGGCCCTGTAGCCTCCAACACAGCAACTACCTACAAGACAGACAGCTTCTAACGAGGCCCTGTAGCCTCCAACACAGCAACTACCTACAAGACAGACATCCTCTGACGAGGCCCTGTAGCCTCCAACACAGCAACTACCTACAAGACAGGCAGCTTCTAACGAGGCCCTGTAGCCTCCAACACAACAACTACCTACAAGACAGGCAGCTTCTAACGAGGCCTTGTAGCCTCCAACACAACAACTACCTACAAGACAGACAGCCTCTGACGAGACCCTGTAGCCTCCAACACAGCAACTACCTACAAGACAGGCCCTAACGAGACCTGTAGCCTCCAACACAACAACTACCTACAAGACAGACAGCCACTAACGAGGCCCTGTAGCCTCCAACACAACAACTACCTACAAGACAGGCCCTAACGAGGCCCTGTAGCCTCCAACACAACAACTACCTACAAGACAGACAGCTTCTAACGAGGCCCTGTAGCCTCCAACACAGCAACTACTTACAAGACAGACAGCTTCTAACGAGGCCCTGTAGCCTCCAACACAACAACTACCTACAAGACAGACAGCTTCTAACGATGCCCTGTAGCCTCCAACACAGCAACTACCTACAAGACAGGCCCTAACGAGACCCTGTAGCCTCCAACACAACAACTACTTACAAGACAGACAGCTTCTAACGAGGCCCTGTAGCCTCCAACACAGCAACTACCTACAAGACAGACAGTCCCTAACGAGACCCTGTAGCCTCCAACACAGCAACTACCTACAAGACAGACAGCCCCAAACAAGGCCCTGTAGCCTCCAACACCTCCTTCTATGCTCTGTGTCCTGCCTGCTAACCATTCTGTAAGGTTATGGTTAGCCCTCGAGGGTCGCTGTGTTCAGCTGGGGTCTCCAACTCCTCCGTTCACCTCAGTCTTTTGTTCTGTCTCTAAAAATAACCCTCCTTCTCTGGTCGACCCCGACACACGTACTCACTCAACAAGATGCTCAAGGAACATTCAAGGAGAAAAGTCACTCCTCGCTCTACAGAGACGGTGTGTGTGGAAAGTTTTTCTCGTGGTGTAGTTGTGGTAGACGTCTTGGAACGGCAGGCCAGGAGCTCAGGCGTGTGTGTGTGTCGTTAGTGGAGCGGGCCAGGAGCTGTAACTATATCTGAATTACCTGGGGGAGGAGCATCAATAATAAACTACTACTAGATAGAAGAGAGGGAGAGGGAGGGAGAGCTGAGAGGGAGAGAAGGGGATGGAGGGAGTTGAGAGAAGAGAGAGAGAGGGAGAGGGAGGGAGAGAAGAGAGAGAGAATGGGAGGGAGGGAGAGAGAGAAGAGAGAGAGAGGGGGAGGGAGAGAGGGGGAGAGAGGGGGAGGGAGGGATGGAGAGAAGAGAGAGAGAAGGGGGTGGGAGGGAGAGAGAGAAGAGAGAGAGGGGGAGGAAGGGCGGGAGGGAGGGAGAGAAGAGAGAGAGAAGGGGGAGGGAGGGAGGGGTAGAGAGGGAGAGTGGTAGAGAGAGGTGAGAGAGAGAGAGAGAGAGAGAAAAAGAGTGAAATCATTGGGAAATGTAACCACCTTCAGATGAATAGACTGAGCAGCCATGAAACGTTGTCTCAAGTGATTGTCTTCCCGTTAGACTATCAGTAACACACACACACACACACACACACACACACACACACACACACACACACACACACACACACACGCACACGCACACGCACACGCACACACACGCACTACCACAATATCAATGTCAGTACTGTGATTATTCGAGCCCTCAACCAAGTGATTCCTGTTACAGCATTGTAGAGCGGGAGGTGGGGGGTGGATTGCCGGATCCTGCTCTCTGTAACTAATTGGCCCATATCACTGACCAGATGGATTGCCAGATCATGATCTCTGTAGAACTAGCTGGTCGTAACCAAAGACGGCCTGTTGACACACTAACAAAATTAGACCTGGTGTACCTATTATTTCACTATCTACCTACTGTACCTGACCAGCCTCGCTATATACCCACTATCTACCCACTATCTACCTACTGTACCTGACCAGCCTCCCTATATACCCACTATACCCACTATCTACCCACTATCTACCTACTGTACCTGACCAGCCTCCCTATATACCCACTATACCCACTATCTACCCACTATCTATCTACCTACTGTACCTGACCAGCCTCCCTATCCACCCACTATACCCACTATCTACCCACTATCTACCCACTATCTACCTACTATACCCACTATCTACCCACTATCTACCTACTGTACCTGGCCAGCCTCCCTATATACCCACTATACCCACTATCTACCCACTATCTACCTACTGTACCTGACCAGCCTCTCTATATACCCACTATACCCACTATACCCACTATCTACCTACTGTACCTGACCAGCCTCCCTATATACCCACTATACCCACTATCTACCCACTATCTACCTACTGTACCTGACCAGCCTCGCTATATACCCACTATCTACCCACTATCTACCTACTGTACCTGACCAGCCTCCCTGTATACCCACTATACCTACTATCTACCCACTATCTACCTACTGTACCTGACCAGCCTCGCTATATACCCACTATCTACCCACTATCTACCTACTGTACCTGACCAGCCTCGCTATATACCCACTATCTACCCACTATCTACCTACTGTACCTGACCAGCCTCGCTATATACCCACTATCTACCCACTATCTACCTACTGTACCTGACCAGCCTCCCTATATACCCACTATACCCACTATCTACCTACTATCTACCCACTATCTACCTACTGTACCTGACCAGCCTACCTATCTACCCACTACCTACCAGACCAGCCTACCTATCCACCCACTACCTACCTGACCAGCCTATCTATCTACCCACTATCTACCTACCTGACCAGCCTACATACCTACCCACCCACTATCTACCTGACCAGCCCACCTATCTACATTACATTTAAGTCATTTGGCAGACGCTCTTATCCAGAGCGACTTACAAATTGGTGAATTCACCTTATGACATCCAGTGGAACAGCCACTTTACAATAGTGCATCTAAATCATTAAGGGGGGTGAGAAGGATTACTTTATCCTATCCTAGGTATTCCTTAAAGAGGTGGGGTTTCAGGTGTCTCCGGAAGGTATAGAACAGTTTTGACTTCCTCAGTTCCCGCTCAGCCCAGTCAAAACTGTTCTATACCTATACCAAGGGCACTGCGTTCATCCACCTCTGGCCTGCTCGCTCCCTACCACTGAGGAAGTACAGTTCCCGCTCAGCCCAGTCAAAACTGTTCGTTGCTCTGGCCCCCCAATGGTGGAACAAACTCCCTCACGACGCCAGGACAGCGGAGTCAATCACCACCTTCCGGAGACACCCTCTATCTAGCTACCTGACCAGCCCACCTCTCTACCCACTATCTACCTGACCAGCCTACCTCTACCCACTCTCTATCTACCAACCTGACCAGCCTACCTATCTACCCACTCTCTATCTACCAACCTGACCAGCCTACCTATCTACCCACTCTCTATCTACCAACCTGACCAACCTACCTACCTACCCACTCTCTATCTACCAACCTGACCAGCCTACCTATCTACCCACTCTCTATCTACCAACCTGACCAGCCTACCTATCTACCCACTCTCTATCTACCAACCTGACCAGCCTACCTATCTACCCACTCTCTATCTACCAACCTGACCAGCCTACCTCTCTACCCACTCTCTATCTACCAACCTGACCAGCCTACCTCTCTACCCACCCACTATCTACCAACCTGACCAGCCTACCTGTCTACCCACTCTCTATCTACCAACCTGACCAGCCTACCTGTCAACCCACTCTCTATCTACCTGACCAGCCTACCTATCTACCCACTCTCTATCTACCAACCTGACCAGCCTTCCTATCTACCCACTGTCTATCTACCAACCTGACCAGCCTACCTGTCTACCCACTCTCTGTCTACCAACCTGACCAGCCTACCTGTCTACCCACTATCTGTCTACCAACCTGACCAGCTTACCTGTCTACCCACTATCTGTCTAACAACCTGACCAGCCTACCTGTCTACCCACTATCTGTCTACCAACCTGACCAGCTTACCTGTCTATCCACTATCTGTCTACCAACCTGACCAGCTTACCTGTCTACCCACTATCTGTCTAACAACCTGACCAGCCTACCTGTCTACCCACTATATATTTACCTGACCAGCCTACCTATCTACCCATTATCTACCAACCTGACCAGACTACAGTTCTACCCACTATCTGTCTACCTATCCACACATTATCTACCTACCTGACCAGCCTACATATCTACCTACTATCTGTCTACTGTACTTGACCAGCCAACCTATCTACCAACTATCAACCTACCTGACCAGCATGCCTATCAACCCATTATCTGTCTTCCTACCTAACCAACCAAGCTATCTACCTACTACCTACCTGCCCAGCCTAACTATCTACCAATTATATACCTACCTACCTACCTGACCAGCCAAACTATCTATCCTATCTATTCCTGACCAGCCTACCTGTCTACCAATTATATACCTACCTACCTGACCAGCCAAACTATCTATCCACCTTCCTGACCAGCCTACCTATCTACCAATTATATACCTACCTACCTGACCAGCCAAACTATCTATCCTATCTATTCCTGACCAGCCTACCTATCTACCAATTATATACCTACCTACCTGACCAGCCAAACTATCTATCCTATCTATTCCTGACCAGCCTATCTGTCTACCAATTATATACCTACCTACCTGACCAGCCAAACTATCTATCCTATCTATTCCTGACCAGCCTACCTATCTACCAATTATATACCTACCTACCTGACCAGCCAAACTATCTATCCTATCTATTCCTGACCAGCCTACCTATCTACCCGTTATCTACCTACCTGACCAGCCTACCTATCTACCAATTATATACCTACCTACCTGACCAGCCAAACTATCTATCCTATCTATTCCTGACCAGCCTACCTGTCTACCAATTATATACCTACCTACCTGACCAGCCAAACTATCTATCCTATCTATTCCTGACCAGCCTACCTATCTACCAATTATAGACCAACCTACCTGACCAGCCAAGCTATCTATCCTTTCTATTCCTGACCAGCCTACCTGTCTACCAATTATATAGGCTGGTTGCCAGTGTCCTCTTCTACCTACCTGACTAGGCTGGTTGCCAGGTCCTCTTCTACCTACCTGACTAGGCTGTTTGTCAGGTTGTCTTCTACCTACTGTCAGGATTTGGCCAGGGTTGTTCCAGTTGTTGGTCACTAGATGCCCCCATTGTGCTTTTTGTTCCCCATTATTATTTGCACCTGTGTCTCGTTTTCCCTGAGTGTATTTAAACCCTTAGTTTCCCTCTGTTCTGTGCTCTGTGTTTGTATGTTAGCACCCTGCCCTAGTGTTCTGTGTGCTCTTGTCGATTCCGGGTGACGTTCTTGTGGTATTCTGTTTTTGTTTTTGTTTATTTTTGGTGAGTTTCTTTTAGGTCTTTTTGTGTTTTACCTACCACCTTTTGATTTGCCATTTTTTTATTTTAGGATTTTTTCTTTATTAAATACACCGTCTTAAGTACTGCTGTGTCTGCCTCATCTTCTGGGTTCTGCTGTCTATTCGTGGCTCAGTTGGTTAAGTGACTGTTTCTCACTCCGGAGACCCAGGTTCGAAACCGGGTCATGACAGAAACACAGAGCCAAAAATGAACCCAGAGGCAGCCAGTTCCCAGGACCTTTTTGCCACGCTGTCCCACCACCAGGAGACTGTCCAACGCCACGAAGCCGCCCTGGTTCAGCAAGAGGCCTTAATGGCTAGACATTCTCATCTTCTGTCGGAGATGCTGACTTCCATTAAGCAAATATCTGATCGACTTACCCCGGCAACAGTTCCCGTCCCAGTACCTCAAGTTCACACCCATGGCAGTTAACCCCTGGCTGAACCTCGTCTTCCACCTCCCCAACGGTTCTCAGGTGATCCAAGTGCTTGTAAAGGGTTTCTCACTCAATGTTCTCTCTCCTTTGAGCTGCAACCTTCGTCGTTTCCCACCGACCGGTCTAAGATCGCATATATCATCACCCTGCTGTCGGAAAAAGCCCTGGCCTGGGCTACTGCTGTGTGGGATGCCCATAGTTCCTGCTGTGCCAGCTACTCTGCCTTTGCTGAGGAATTCAAACGAGTGTTTCAAGGTCCAAGCAGTGGTTCTGACTCAGCCAAACAGCTCCTGACTCTCCATCAAGGTTGGCGCAGCGTGACGGACTATGCCATCCAGTTCCGCACGGTGGCAGCAGCGAGTGGCTGGAACAACAGGCGCTCACGGTGTGCTTTCTGAAAGGCCTCCGACACTATCCAAGATGAACTGGCCACTCGGGAACCACCGGACAATCTCGAGTCCCTGATCAAGTTGGCCTCACGCATTGACCAGCGTCTGAGAGAGAGAGAACTCAACCGTAGACCTCTAGCCCCTATCAGTCCCAGCTCCGAGTCCCCACCTTTATCATCACTGGCTCCACCGGAACCCATGCAGATTGGACGCATCTCCCAGGCTGAGAGAGACCGCCGGATGAGGGAGCGACGCTGTCTATATTGCGGCAAACCGGGCCATTTCCGTTCCACGTGTCCCGGGCTCCAGGGAAACGCTCTGTCCCGTACAGACCGGGGGAACTGTAACGGGAAACATAACCTCCTCCCATCCGTCCAACTCCCGTCTGCTCATTCCAGTCACCCTCTCCTGGGACAACCACAAGCTTCACCTTCAAGCATTGGTAGACTCTGGAGCCGCAGGTAACTTTATGGATGGTGTCTGGGCGAAGGAGAATGGCGTTCCCTCTGAACCTCTAAGTGACCCCATGAGGGTTACTACATTGGATGGAAGCCCTTTGGGATCTGGACTTGTCACTCATGTCACTACCTCCTTGAGACTTTCAGTTTCACAACACCAGGAATTGATGAACTTTCATTTGATCTCCTGTTCCGAGTTCCCTCTCGTCCTTGGATACCCCTGGCTTCACAGCCATAACCCTCACATCGACTGGTCTGTGGGCACTATCAAGCAGTGGGGTCCTACGTGCCAAGCTACTTGTATTTTCCAGAATTCCCGAGTTCTACTCCGAGTCTTTAGAATCCATCGACCTGACCCGAGTTCCCGAGTGTTACCATGACCTCAAACTGGTGTTTAGCAAACAGAGGGCCACCATGCTACCACCCCATAGATCTTACGATTGCCCCATCGACCTGTTTCCGGGCACTTGCCCTCCCAGGGGTCGGATCTTTTCCCTATCTCCACCCGAACGAGCTGCTATGGATACCTACATCAAGGACGCTCTGGAAGCAGGCCTCATGCGTCCATCCACCTCCCCGGCGGGAGCAGGGTTTTTCTTTGTGGCCAAGAAGACGGTGGGTTACGTCCTTGCATCGACTACCGGGGACTCAATGACATAACCGTCCGTAACCGTTACCCGCTACCCCTTATGGCCACAGCCTTCGAGCTGCTCCAGGAAGCAGTTGTTTTCACTAAGCTTGACCTGCGGAACGCATACCATCTTGTGCGGATCAGACCTGGTGACGAGTGGAAGACCGCTTTCAACACGCCTACTGGTCACTATGAATACTTGGTGATGCCCTTCGGCCTGACCAACGCCCCAGCGGTGTTCAAGCGCTCATAAACGATGTGCTTAGGGATATGCTTAACATATTTGTGTTCGTTTACTTGGATGACATCCTCATCTTTTCGAGCTCCCTTCAAGAACACACTAAGCATGTCAGACAAGTACTCAAACGCCTCCTGGACAGCCATCTGTACGTTAAGCCGGAAAAATGTGAATTCCATTCATCCAGTACAATTCCTGGGATTTGTAGTGGAACCCGGTCGAATCCAAATGGACCCTAGGAAGGTAGGGGCGGTAGCGGATTGGCCCACCCCCAAATCCGTTAAGGATGTTCAGCGTTTCCTGGGCTTCACAAACTTTTACCGCAAGTTCATCAAGAACTTCAGTTTGGTGGCAGCTCCTCTCTCAGCTTTAACCAAAGGTGGCAATGCAAGGTTTTTGGGGAAGAGAAGCTGAGACGGCCTTCCAAGGACTCAAGCAGCGCATCCTCTCTGCTCCCATCCTGATACTAACGACTACGGATGAACCATTTGTGGTGGAGGTAGACGCATCAGAGGTTGGTGTTGGAGCTGTCCTGTCTCAGAGGGGTGAAGACAAGAAGCTTCATCCGTGCGCTTTCTTCTCACACCGGCTTACCCCGACTGAGAGGAACTACGATGTGGGGGATCGTGAACTCCTAGCAGTTAAGATGGCATTGAAGGAATGGAGACACTGGCTCAGGGGCTTCTCACCCGTTTCAAGTGCTTACGGACCACAAAAATCTGGAGTATATCCAGCAGGCGAAGCGGTTGAACTCTAGACAAGCTAGATGGTCTCTTTTCTTCAATCGATTCCAGTTTATCCTCACCTATCGGCCCGGGTCGAAGAATCTCAAACCGGATGCCCTGTCCCAGTCTACGCTCCTGCCATTCGAGATGACACGGACATGCCTGTCCTTCCTGCTGCTAAGATTGTGGCTCCGATCTCGTGGCAAGTTGAGGATACCGTGAGACGTGCTCAAGCTAGCGAACCGGACCCTAAAGGAGGCCCTGCCAATCGGTTGTTTGTCCCCAAGGCAGTGACGACTCAGGTCCTTCTGTGGGGGCACTCCTCTCGCCTCACCTGTCATCCGGGCGTAGGTCGCACCTTGGAGTTCATCCAGCGTAAGTTCTGGTGGCCTACCATAAGAGAAGACGTTGCCACTTTCGTCAATGCCTGCCCCGTGTGCTGCCAGGGCAAATCTTCTCACCTCCGCCCTCAAGGACTCCTTCACCCTTTACCTGTTCCCCACAGACCCTGGTCCCATATCTCATTGGACTTTATTACTGGACTTCCTCCATCCCATGGCAATACTACTATCCTAGTCATAATCGACAGGTTTTCAAAGGCGGCCAGGTTCGTCCCTCTGACTAAGTTACCTTCTGCCAAGGAAACGGCTGAGTTGGTAATTAATCATGTGTTCCGAGTCTTCGGCATTCCTCAAGATGTGGTTTCTGACAGAGGTCCCCAGTTCGCCTCAAGGTTTTGGAAGGCCTTCTGCCAACTCATGGGGGCTTCTGCCAGTCTATCTTCAGGGTACCATCCGGAGTCCAACGGCCAAACAGAGAGGATGAATCAAGAGCTGGAAACCACCCTCCGATGTATGACTCGTGACAACCCGTCCACATGGTCATCCTTTATTGTTTGGGCCGAATACGCGCACAACACCTTGCGCTCCTCCTCCACTGGTATGTCCCTTACAGTGTCAGTTTGGCTATGCTCCTCCATTGTTCCCGGACCAGGAGGCAGAAGTCAGAGTGCCTTCAGCCTTGAACCTCAGGCGCTGTCGGCTTATGTGGAGGAAGACCCGTCTTAATCTGATGCGTTCCTCACAGAGGTATCAACAACAAGCCAACAGACGTCGCTGTCCCGGGCCTACCCTGCGCCCCGGCCAGAGAGTCTGGCTCTCCACAAGAGACTTACCTCTACGGGTGGAGTCTCGCAAGCTGTCCCAAAAATACATCGGTCCCTTCAAGGTTGCCAGGAGAGTTAACCCAGTTTCTTATCGCCTACACTTACCCAGATCCCTTAAGATTAATCCCACATTTCATGTGTCTTTGTTAAAACCTGTTGTTTTTTCTCCCCTTGTCGGCAGACAGACTTCCCCCTCCGCCTCGTGTCATTGGAGGCCAACCGGCTTATACCGTCCACCGGATACTGGATTCCCGCCGGGACCCTGACCTCATTCGTCAGTTCAGGGTCCTCCACCCTGAGAGAGCTGGTAGGAACGTCAGGAGCCGTTCCTAGGGGGATTCTGTCAGGATTTGGCCAGGGTTGTTCCAGTTGTTGGTCACTAGATGCCCCCATTGTGCTTTTTGTCCTTATGTTTTTCCCTTGTTCCCCATTATTATTTGCACCTGTGTCTCGTTTTCCCTGAGTGTATTTAAACCCTTAGTTTCCCTCTGTTCTGTGCTCTGTGTTTGTATGTTAGCACCCTGCCCTAGTGTTCTGTGTGCTCTTGTCGATTCCGGGTGACGTTCTTGTGGTATTCTGTTTTTTGTTTTTGTTTATTTTTGGTGAGTTTCTTTTGAGGTCTTTTTGTGTTTTACCTACCACCTTTTGGATTTGCCATTTTTTTATTTTAGGATTTTTTCTTTATTAAATACACCGTCTTAAGTACTGCTGTGTCTGCCTCATCTTCTGGGTTCTGCTGTCTATTCGTGGCTCAGTTGGTTAAGTGACTGTTTCTCACTCCGGAGACCCAGGTTCGAAACCGGGTCCTGACACCTACCTGACTAGGCTGGTTGCCAGGTCCTCTTCTACCTACCTGACTAGGCTGGTTGCCAGGTCCTCTTCTACCTACCTGACTAGGCTGGTTGCCAGGTCCTCTTCTACCTACCTGACTAGGCTGGTTGCCAGCCCATCTTCTACCTACCTGACTAGGCTGGTTGCCAGATCCTCTTCTACCTACCTGACTAGGCTGGTTGCCAGACCCTCTTCTACCTACCTGACTAGGCTGGTTGCCAGCCCATCTTCTACCTACCTGACTAGGCTGGTTGCCAGATCCTCTTCTACCTACCTGACTAGGCTGGTTGCCAGACCCTCTTCTACCTACCTGACTAGGCTGCTTGTCAGATCCTCTTCTACCTACCTGACTAGGCTGGTTGCCAGATCCTGTGATACATATTGTGTTGCCAGGTTCTCTTCTCCCTATCTAACGACCTCGTTGACAGATAAATAGTCACTGGGGGAGGCAATGATTCAAAAGGAATCGTTCAACACACACACACACACACACACACACACACACACACACACACACACACACACACACACACACACACACACAGGTCTAAATATAGCATAGTTGCAGGTAGCAATCAGCCACAACAAAGCGAGACACACACACAAACACACACACACACACACACAGACCCCCACAAACACATGGACACAAACAAAACACATTCTCTCACATTGAACGTAGGTAGAAGTATGTTTGTATGTAAAGTTAAGGTATGTTTGTGTGATACAGTTGAAGTCAGAAATGTACATTTAGAAGTATGTTTGCAAGCTAATAGAATTTGGATGTGGTTTGACCTTTGACCTGGAAGAGAACAGTGAGTCACCCCACAGAACCGCACGTTGAGCTCTATGCAGCCGACATACTGCAACACTGGACACCTGACCCATAACACTGACCCACTGAGGACTGGGATTGGCTGAGAGAACCTGACCCCATCTACTGAGGACTGGGATTGGCTGAGAGAACCTGACCCCATCTACTGAGGACTGGGATTGGCTGATAGAACCTGACCCCATCTACTGAGGACTGGGATTGGCTGAGAGAACCTGACCCCATCTACTGAGGACTGGGATTGGCTGATAGAACCTGACCCCATCTACTGAGGACTGGGATTGGCTGAGAGAACCTGACCCCATCTACTGAGGACTGGGATTGGCTGAGAGAACCTGACCCCATCTACTGAGGACTGGGATTGGCTGAGAGAACCTGACCCCATTCCCTTAGGACTGGGATTGGCTGATAGAACCTGACCCCATCTACTGAGGACTGGGATTGGCTGAGAGAACCTGACCCCATCTACTGAGGACTGGGATTGGCTGAGAGAACCTGACCCCATCTAATGAGGACTGGGATTGGCTGAGAGAACCTGACCCCATTCCCTTGAGGACTGGGATTGGCTGAGAGAACCTGACCCCATTCCCTTAGGACTGGGATTGGCTGAGAGAACCTGACCCCATCTTAGGACTGGGATTGGCTGAGAGAACCTGACCCCATCCCTTAGGACTGGGATTGGCTGAGAGAACCTGACCCCATCTACTGAGGACTGGGATTGGCTGATAGAACCTGACCCTATCTACTGAGGACTGGGATTGGCTGATAGAACCTGACCCCATCTACTGAGGACTGGGATTGGCTGAGAGAACCTGACCCCATCTACTGAGGACTGGGATTGGCTGAACACAGTGTTATAGAGACATATATAGACCCACTGACAGAACACAGTGTTATAGAGACATATATAGACCCCTGACCCACTGACAGAACACAGTGTTATAGAGACATATATAGACCCCTGACAGAACACAGTGTTATAGAGACATATATAGACCCCTGACCCACTGACAGAACACAGTGTTATAGAGACATGGGATATGACCCACTGACAGAACACAGTGTTATAGAGACATATATAGACCCACTGACAGAACACAGTGTTATAGAGACATATATAGACCCCTGACAGAACACAGTGTTATATAGACATATATAGACCCTGACCCACTGACAGAACACAGTGTTATAGAGACATATATAGACTGACCCACTGACAGAACACAGTGTTATAGAGACATATATAGACCCACTGACAGAACACAGTGTTATAGAGACATATATAGACCCTGACCCACTGACAGAACACAGTGTTATAGAGACATATATAGACCCACTGACAGAACACAGTGTTATAGAGACATATATAGACCCTGACCCACTGACAGAACACAGTGTTATAGAGACATATATAGACCCCTTACAGAACACAGTGTTATATAGACATATATAGACCCTGACCCACTGACAGAACACAGTGTTATAGAGACATATATAGACCCCTGACAGAACACAGTGTTATATAGACATATATAGACCCTGACCCACTGACAGAACACAGTGTTATAGAGACATATATAGACCCTGACCCACTGACAGAACACAGTGTTATAGAGACATATATAGACCACTGACAGAACACAGTGTTATAGAGACATATATAGACCCTGACCCACTGACAGAACACAGTGTTATAGAGACATATATAGACCCACTGACAGAACACAGTGTTATAGAGACATATATAGACCCTGACCCACTGACAGAACACAGTGTTATAGAGACATATATAGACCAGTGACAGAACACAGTGTTGTAGAGACATATATAGACCCACTGACAGAACACAGTGTTATAGAGACATATATAGACCCTGACCCACTGACAGAACACAGTGTTATAGAGACATATATAGACCCTGACCCACTGACAGAACACAGTGTTATAGAGACATATATAGACCCACTGACAGAACACAGTGTTTTAGAGACATATATAGACCCACTGACAGAACACAGTGTTATAGAGACATATATAGACCCTGACCCACTGACAGAACACAGTGTTATAGAGACATATATAGACCCCTGACCCACTGACAGAACACAGTGTTATAGAGACATATATAGACCACTGACAGAACACAGTGTTGTAGAGACATATATAGACCCACTGACAGAACACAGTGTTATAGAGACATATATAGACCCTGACCCACTGACAGAACACAGTGTTATAGAGACATATATAGACCCCTGACAGAACACAGTGTTATAGAGACATATATAGACCCCTGACCCACTGACAGAACACAGTGTTATAGAGACATATATAGACCCTGACCCACTGACAGAACACAGTGTTATAGAGACATATATAGAGACCCACTGACAGAACACAGTGTTATAGAGACATACATAGACCCCTGACAGAACACAGTGTTATAGAGACATATATAGACCCCTGACCCACTGACAGAACACAGTGTTATAGAGACATATATAGACCCTGACCCACTGACAGAACACAGTGTTATAGAGACATATATAGACCCCTGACAGAACACAGTGTTATAGAGACATATATAGACCAGTGACAGAACACAGTGTTATAGAGACATATATAGACCCACTGACAGAACACAGTGTTATAGAGACATATATAGACCCACTGACAGAACACAGTGTTATAGAGACATATATGACCCACTGACAGAACACAGTGTTATAGAGACATATATAGACCCCTGACCCACTGACAGAACACAGTGTTATAGAGACATATATAGACCCACTGACAGAACACAGTGTTGTAGAGACATGTATAGACCCACTGACAGAACACAGTGTTATAGAGACATATATAGACCCACTGACAGAACACAGTGTTATAGAGACACATATAGACCCTGACCCACTGACAGAACACAGTGTTATAGAGACATATATAGACCCACTGACAGAACACAGTGTTGTAGAGACATGTATAGACCCTGACCCACTGACAGAACACAGTGTTATAGAGACATATATAGACCCACTGACAGAACACAGTGTTATAGAGACATATATAGACCCACTGACAGAACACAGTGTTATAGAGACATATATAGACCCACTGACAGAACACAGTGTTATAGAGACATATATAGACCCCTGACCCACTGACAGAACACAGTGTTATAGTGCCACCTACTGGCCCAAAACCAAACCTGCAGCTTCTCACTGAATGGCACAGACAGACAGACTGACTGACTCAACAATGCAATTCAACTCATCACAGCTAGTTGACTACAGACTTCAGACACGTGCAAAGGGAGTAATGGACAGAGGGACATGGCCATTGGGGACAGGGGGTAATGGACAGAGGGACATGGCCATTGGGGGTATGGACAGAGGGACAGGGCCATGGGGGGTATTGTGGGGTAATGGACAGAGGGACATGGCCATTGGGGGTATTGGGGGGTAATGGACAGAGGGACATGGCCAGTGTTATTGGGGGGTAATGGACAGAGGGACAGGGCCATGGGGGTAATGGACAGAGGGACAGGGCCAGGGGTAATGGACACAGGGACAGGGCCGTGGGGGTAATGGACAGAGGGACAGGGCCATGGGGGTAATGGACAGAGTGACAGGGCCATGGGGTAATGGACAGAGGGACAGGGCCATGGGGGTAATGGACAGAGTGACAGGGCCATGGGGGTAATGGACAGAGGGACAGGGCCATGGGGTAATGGACAGAGGGACAGGGCCATAGAGGTAATGGACAGAGGGACAGGGCCATGTGGGGTAATGTTCCTAGACCAGTTAACCCACTGTTCCTGACAGAACACAGTGTTCCTAGACCAGTTAACCCCCTGTTCCTAGACCAGTTAACCCTGTTCCTAGACCAGTTAACCCACTGTTCCTAGACCAGTTAACCCACTGTTCCTAGACTAGTTAGCCCACTGTTCCTAGACCAGTTAACCACTGTTTCTAGACCAGTTAACCCACTGTTCCTAGACCAGTTAACCCACTGTTCCTAGACCAATTAACCCACTGTTCCTAGACCAGATAACCAACTGTTCCTAGACCAGTTAACCCACTGTTCCTAGACCAGTTAACCCACTGTTCCTGGACCAGTTAACCCACTGTTCCTAGACCAGTTAACCCACTGTTCCTTGACCAGTTAACCCCTGTTCCTAGACCAGTTAACCCACTGTTCCTAGGCCAGTTAACCCCCAGTTCCGAGACCAGTTAACCCACTGTTCCTAGACCAGTTAACCCACACACAGTTAACCACTGTTCCTAGACCAGTTAACCCACTGTTCCTAGACCAGTTAACCCACTGTTCCTAGACCAGTTAACCCACTGTTCCTAGACCAGTTAACCAACTGTTCCTAGACAGTTAACCACTGTTCCTAGACCAGTTAACCACTGTTCCTAGACCAGTTAACCCACTGTTCCTGACCAGTTAACCCACTGTTCCTAGACCAGTTAACCCACTGTTCCTAGACCAGTTAACCCACTGTTCCTAGACTAGTTAGCCCACTGTTCCTAGACCAGTTAACCCACAGTTCCTAGACCAGTTAACCCACTGTTCCTAGACCAGTTAACCCACAGTTCCTAGACCAGTTAACCCACTGTTCCTAGACCAGTTAACCCACTGTTCCTAGAACAGTTAACCCACTGTTCCTAGACCAGTTAGCCCACTGTTCTAGTAATGGACAATAGACCCAATGACTTGGAACAGTGGGTTAACTGGTCACAGTTAACTGGGCCAGGGGGTTAAGTCCTAGACAGTGGGTTACTGGTCTAGACCCCACCCACTGACAGAACACAGTGTTATAGAGACACCCACTGTTCCTAGACCAGTGGGTTAACTGACCCACTGACAGTTAACACAGTGTTATAGAGACATATACTGGTCTAGACCAGTAACCCACTGGTCTAGAACAGTGGGTTAACCTAGACACAGTGGGTTAACTGTCTAGAACAGACTGACAGAACACACTGTTCTAGAGAACAGTGGGTTAACTGTTCCCACTGACAGAACACAGTGTTATAGAGACAGTGGGTTAACTGTTCCTAGGAACAGTGGGTAAACTGGTATCCTAGACCCACCCTGACAGAACACACTGTTCCTAGAACAGTGGATAACCCACTGGGTTAACTGGTTAGGAACAGTGTTAACTGGTCTAGGAACACCCTGACCCACTGTGGTCTACAGAACACTAGAACAGTGGGTTACTGGTCTAGGAACATGGGTTAGACCCTGACCCACTGACAGAACACAGTGTTATAGAGACATACTGGTCTAGACAGTGGGTTAAACTAGGACCCAGGAACAGTGGGTTAACTGGTCCTAGGAACAGTGGGTTAACTGGTCTAGGAACAGTGAGTTAACTGGTCTAGGATCAGTGGTTAACTGACCTAGGACCCTAACTGGTCTAGGAACAGTGGGTTAACTGGTCTAGGAACAGTGGGTTAACTGGTCTAGGACCAGGGGTTAACTGGTCTAGGAACATTGGGTTAACTGGTCTAGGAACAGTGGGTTAACTGGTCTAGGAACAGTGGGTTAACTGGTCTAGGAACAGTGGGTTAACTGGTCTAGGAACAGTGGGTTAACTGGTCTAGGAACAGTGGGTTACCCACTGGTCGAGAAACAGTGGGTTAACTGGTCTAGGAACTGTGGGTTAACTGGTCTAGGAACAGTGGGTTAACCCTCGGAACAGTTAACTGGCCTAGGAACAGTGGGTTAACTGGTCTAGGAACAGTGGGTTAACTGACCTAGGAACAGTGGGTTAACTGACCTAGGAACAGTGGGTTAACTGGTCTAGGAACAGTGGGTTAACTGGTCTAGGAACTGTGGGTTAACTGGTCTAGGAACTGTGGGTTAACTGGTCTAGGAACAGTGGGTTAACTGGCCTCGGAACAGGGGGTTAACTGGCCTAAGAACAGTGGGTTAACTGGTCTAGGAACTGTGGGTTAACTGGTCTAGGAACAGTGGGTTAACTGGTCTAGGAACAGTGGGTTAACTGGTCTAGAAACAGTGGTTAACTGGTCTAGGAACAGTGGGCTAACTAGTCTAGGAACAGTGGGTTAACTGGTCTAGGAACAGTGGGTTAACTGGTCTAGGAACAGTGGGTTAACTGGTCGAGGAACAGTGGGTTAACTGGTCTAGGAACTGTGGGTTAACTGCTCTAGAAACAGTGGGTTAACTGGCCTCGGAACAGGGGGTTAACTGGCCTAGGAACAGTGGGTTAACTGGTCTAGGAACAGTGGTTAACTGGTCTAGGAACAGTGGGTTAACTGGTCTAGGAACAGTGGGTTAACTGGTCTAGGAACAGTGGGTTAACTGACCTAGGAACTGTGGGTTAACTGACCTAGGAACAGTGGGTGAACTGGTCTAGGAGGAACAGTGGGTTAACTGGTCTAGGAACTGTGGGTTAACTGGTCTAGGAACAGTGGGTTAACTGGTCTAGGAACAGTGAGTTAACTGGTCTAGGAACAGTGGTTAACTGGCCTAGGAACAGTGGGCTAACTAGTCTAGGAACAGTGGGTTAACTGGTCTAGGAACAGTGGGTTAGCTGGTCGAGGAACAGTGGGTTAACTGGTCGAGGAACAGTGGTTAACTGGTCTAGGAACAGTGGGTTAACTGTTCTAGGAACAGTGGGTTAACTGGTCTAGGAACAGTGGGTTAACTGGTCTAGGAACTGTGGGTTAACTGGTCTAGGAACAGTGGGTTAACTGGTCTAGGAACTGTGGGTTAACTGGTCTAGGAACAGTGGGCTAACTAGTCTAGGAACAGTGGGTTAACTGGTCTAGGAACAGTGGGTTAACTGGTCTAGGAACAGTGGGTTAACTGGTCTAGGAACAGTGGGTTAACTGGTCTAGGAACAGTGGTTAACTGGTCTAGGAACAGTGGGCTAACTAGTCTAGGAACAGTTGGTTAACTGGTCTAGGAACAGTGGGTTAACTGGTCTAGGAACAGTGGGTTAACTGGTCTAGGAACAGTGGGTTAACTGGTCTAGGAACAGTGGTTAACTGATCTAGGAACTGTGGGTTAACTGGTCTAGGAACAGTGGGTTAACTGGCCTAGGAACTGGGGGTTAACTGGCCTAGGAACAGTGGGTTAACTGGTCTAGGAACAGTGGGTTAACTGGTCAAGGAACAGTGGTTAACTGGTCTAGGAACAGTGGGTTAACTGGTCCAGGAACAGTGGGTTAACTGGTCTAGGAACAGTGGGTTAACTGGTCTAGGAACAGTTGGTTATCTGGTCTAGGAACAGTGGGTTAATTGGTCTAGGAACAGTGGGTTAACTGGTCTAGGAACAGTGGGTTAACTGGTCTAGAAACAGTGGTTAACTGGTCTAGGAACAGTGGGCTAACTAGTCTAGGAACAGTGGGTTAACTGGTCTAGGAACAGTGGGTTAACTGGTCTAGGAACAGTGGGTTAACTGGTCTAGGAACAGGGGGTTAACTGGTCTAGGAACAGTGGGTTAACTGGTCTAGGAACAGTGGGTTAACTGGTCTAGGAACAGGGGTTAACTGGTCTAGGAACAGTGGGTTAACTGGTCTAGGAACAGTGGGTTAACTGGTCTAGTAACAGTGGGTTAACTGGTCTAGGAACAGTGAGTTAACTGGTCTAGGAACAGTGGTTAACTGACCTAGGAACAGTGGGTTAACTGGTCTAGGAACAGTGGGTTAACTGGTCTAGGAACAGTGGGTTAACTGGTCGAGGAACAGTGGGTTAACTGGTCTAGGAACTGTGGGTTAACTGGTCTAGGAACAGTGGGTTAACTGGCCTCGGAACAGGGGTTAACTGGCCTAGGAACAGTGGGTTAACTGGTCTAGGAACTGTGGGTTAACTGGTCTAGGAACAGTGGGTTAACTGGTCTAGGAACAGTGGGTTAACTGGTCTAGGAACAGTGAGTTAACTGGTCTAGGAACAGTGGTTAACTGACCTAGGAACAGTGGGCTAACTGGTCTAGGAACAGTGGGTTAACTGGTCTAGGAACAGTGGGTTAACTGGTCTAGGAACAGTGGGTTAACTGGTCTAGGAACAGGGGGTTAACTGGTCTAGGAACATTGGGTTAACTGGTCTAGGAACAGTGGGTTAACTGGTCTAGGAACAGTGGATTAACTGGTCTAGGAACAGTGGTTAACTGACCTAGGAACAGTGGGCTAACTGGTGTAGGAACAGTGGGTTAACTGGTCTAGGAACAGTGGGTTAACTGGTCGAGGAACAGTGGGTTAACTGGTCTAGGAACTGTGGGTTAACTGGTCTAGGAACAGTGGGTTAACTGGCCTCGGAACAGGGGGTTAACTGGCCTAGGAACAGTGGGTTAACTGGCCTAGGAACAGTGGGTTAACTGGTCTAGGAACTGTGGGTTAACTGGTCTAGGAACAGTGGGTTAACTGGTCTAGGAACAGTGGGTTAACTGGTCTAGGAACAGTGAGTTAACTGGTCTAGGAACAGTGGTTAACTGGTCTAGGAACAGTGGGCTAACTGGTCTAGGAACAGTGGGTTAACTGGTCTAGGAACAGTGGGGTAACTGGTCTAGGAACAGGGGGTTAACTGGTCTAGGAACATTGGGTTAACTGGTCTAGGAACAGTGGGTTAACTGGTCTAGGAACAGTGGGTTAACTGGTCGAGGAACAGTGGGTTAACTGGTCTAGGAACTGTGGGTTAACTGGTCTAGGAACATTGGGTTAACTGGCCTAGGAACAGGAGGTTAACTGGCCTAGGAACAGTGGGTTAACTGGTCTAGGAACTGTGGGTTAACTGGTCTAGGAACAGTGGGTTAACTGGTCTAGGAACAGTGGGTTAACTGGTCTAGGAACAGTGGTTAACTGGTCTAGGAACAGTGGGTTAACTGGTCTAGGAACAGTGGGTTAACTGGTCTAGGAACAGTGGGTTAACTGACCTAGGAACAGTGGGTTAACTGACCTAGGAACAGTGGGTTAACTGGTCTAGGAACTGTGGGTTAACTGGTCTAGGAACAGTGGGTTAACTGGTCTAGGAACAGTGGGTTAACTGGTCAAGGAACAGTGGTTAACTGGTCTAGGAACAGTGGGTTAACTGGTCTAGGAACAGTGGGTTAACTGGTCTAGGAACAATGGGTTAACTGACCTAGGAACAGTGGGTTAACTGACCTAGGAACAGTGGGTTAACTGGTCTAGGAACAGTGGGTTAACTGGTCTAGGAACAGTGGGTTAACTGGTCTAGGAACAGTGGGTTAACTGGTCTAGGAACAGTGGGTTAACTGGTCTAGGAACAGTGGGTTAACTGGTCTAGGAACAGTGGGTTAACTGGTCTAGGAACAGTGGTTAACTGGTCTAGGAACAGTGGGTTAACTGGTCTAGGAACAGTGGGTTAACTGGTCTAGGAACAGTGGGTTAACTGACCTAGGAACAGTGGGTTAACTGACCTAGGAACAGTGGGTTAACTGGTCTAGGAACAGTGGGTTAACTGGTCTAGGAACAGTGAGTTAACTGGTCTAGGAACAGTGGTTAACTGGTCTAGGAACAGTGGGCTAACTGGTCTAGGAACAGTGGGTTAACTGGTCTAGGAACAGTGGGTTAACTGGTCTAGGAACAGTGGGTTAACTGGTCTAGGAACAGTGGGTTAACTGGTCTAGGAACAGTGAGTTAACTGGTCTAGGAACAGTGGTTAACTGACCTAGGAACAGTGGGCTAACTGGTCTAGGAACAGTGGGTTAACTGGTCTAGGAACAGTGGGTTAACTGGTCTAGGAACAGTGGGTTAACTGGTCTAGGAACAGTGGGTTAACTGGTCTAGGAACAGTGGGTTAACTGGCCTCGGAACAGGGGGTTAACTGGCCTAGGAACAGTGGGTTAACTGGTCTAGGAACTGTGGGTTAACTGGTCTAGGAACAGTGGTTAACTGGTCTAGGAACAGTGGGTTAACTGGTCTAGGAACAGTGGGTTAATTGGTCTAGGAACAGTGGGTTAACTGGTCTAGGAACAGTGGGTTAACTGGTCTAGAAACAGTGGTTAACTGGTCTAGGAACAGTGGGCTAACTGACCTAGGAACAGTGGGTTAACTGGTCTAGGAACAGTGGGTTAACTGGTCTAGGAACAGTGAGTTAACTGGTCTAGGAACAGTGGGTTAACTGGTCTGGGAACAGTGGGTTAACTGGTCTAGGAACAGTGGGTTAACTGGCCTCGGAACAGGGGGTTAACTGGCCTAGGAACAGTGGGTTAACTGGTCTAGGAACTGTGGGTTAACTGGTCTAGGAACAGTGGGTTAACTGGTCTAGGAACAGTGGGTTAACTGGTCTAGGAACAGTGGGTTAACTGGTCTAGGAACAGTGGGTTAACTGGTCTAGGAACAGTGGGTTAACTGGTCTAGAAACAGTGGTTAACTGGTCTAGGAACAGTGGGCTAACTGACCTAGGAACAGTGGGTTAACTGGTCTAGGAACAGTGGGTTAACTGGCCTAAGAACAGTGGGTTAACTGGTCTAGGAACTGTGGGTTAACTGGTCTAGGAACAGTGGGTTAACTGGTCTAGGAACAGTGGGTTAACTGGTCTAGGAACAGTGGGTTAACTGGTCTAGGAACAGTGGGTTAACTGGTCTAGGAACAGTGGGTTAACTGGTCTAGTAACAGTGGGTTAACTGGTCTAGGAACAGTGGTTAACTGGTCTAGGAACAGTGGTTAACTGACCTAGGAACAGTGGGTTAACTGGTCTAGGAACAGTGGGTTAACTGGTCTAGGAACAGTGGGTTAACTGGTCTAGGAACAGTGGGTTAACTGGTCTAGGAACTGTGGGTTAACTGGTCTAGGAACAGTGGGTTAACTGGCCTAGGAACAGGGGTTAACTGGCCTAGGAACAGTGGGTTAACTGGTCTAGGAACTGTGGGTTAACTGGTCTAGGAACAGTGGGTTAACTGGTCTAGGAACAGTGGGTTAACTGGTCTAGGAACAGTGAGTTAACTGGTCTAGGAACAGTGGTTAACTGACCTAGGAACAGTGGGCTAACTGGTCTAGGAACAGTGGGTTAACTGGTCTAGGAACAGTGGGTTAACTGGTCTAGGAACAGTGGGTTAACTGGTCTAGGAACAGGGGTTAACTGGTCTAGGAACATTGGGTTAACTGGTCTAGGAACAGTGGGTTAACTGGTCTAGGAACAGTGGGTTAACTGGTCTAGGAACAGTGGTTAACTGACCTAGGAACAGTGGGCTAACTGGTGTAGGAACAGTGGGTTAACTGGTCTAGGAACAGTGGGTTAACTGGTCTAGGAACAGTGGGTTAACTGGTCTAGGAACAGTGGGTTAACTGGCCTAGGAACAGTGGGTTAACTGGCCTAGGAACAGTGGGTTAACTGGTCTAGGAACTGTGGGTTAACTGGTCTAGGAACAGTGGTTAACTGGTCTAGGAACAGTGGGTTAACTGGTCTAGGAACAGTGGGTTAACTGGTCTAGGAACAGTGGGTTAACTGGTCTAGGAACAGTGGGTTAACTGGTCTAGAAACAGTGGGTTAACTGGTCTAGGAACAGTGGGTTAACTGACCTAGGAACAGTGGGTTAACTGGTCTAGGAACAGTGGGTTAACTGGTCTAGGAACAGTGAGTTAACTGGTCTAGGAACAGTGGGTTAACTGGTCTGGGAACATTGGGTTAACTGGTCTAGGAACAGTGGGTTAACTGGTCTAGGAACAGTGGGTTAACTGGTCTAGGAACAGTGGGTTAACTGGTCTAGGAACAGTGGGTTAACTGGTCTAGGAACAGTGGGTTAACTGGTCTAGGAACACTGGGTTAACTGACCTAGGAACAGTGGGTTAACTGACCTAGGAACAGTGGGTTAACTGGTCTAGGAACAGTGGGTTAACTGGTCTAGGAACAGTGAGTTAACTGGTCTAGGAACAGTGGGTTAACTGGTCTGGGAACATTGGGTTAACTGGTCTAGGAACAGTGGGTTAACTGGTCTAGGAACAGTGGGTTAACTGGTCTAGGAACAGTGGGTTAACTGGTCTAGGAACAGTGGGTTAACTGGTCTAGGAACAGTGGGTTAACTGGTCTAGGAACAGTGGGTTAACTGGTCTAGGAACACTGGGTTAACTGGTAGGAACAGTGGGTTAACTGGTCTAGGAACAGCGGGTTAACTGGTCTAGGAACAGTGGGTTAACTGGTCTAGGAACAGTGGGTTAACTGGTCTAGGACCAGTGGGTTAACTGGTCTAGGAACATTGGGTTAACTGGTCTAGGAACAGTGGGTTAACTGGTCTAGGAACAGTGGGTTAACTGGTCTAGGAACAGTGGGTTAACTGGTCTAGGAACAGTGGGTTAACTGGTCTAGGAACAGTGGGTTAACTGGTCGAGGAAGAGTGGGTTAACTGGTCTAGGAACTGTGGGTTAACTGGTCTAGGAACAGTGGGTTAACTGGCCTAGGAACATGGGGTTAACTGGCCTAGGAACAGTGGGTTAACTGGTCTAGGAACAGTGGGTTAACTGGGCTAGGAACAGTGGGTTAACTGGTCTAGGAACAGTGGGTTAACTGACCTAGGAACAGTGGGTTAACTGACCTAGGAACAGTGGGTTAACTGGTCTAGGAACAGTGGGTTAACTGGTCTAGGAACAGTGGGTTAACTGGTCTAGGAACAGTGGGTTAACTGACCTAGGAACAGTGGGTTAACTGACCTAGGAACAGTGGGTTAACTGGTCTAGGAACAGTGGGTTAACTGGTCTAGGAACTGTGGGTTAACTGGTCTAGGAACTGTGGGTTAACTGGTCTAGGAACAGTGGGTTAACTGGCCTCGGAACAGGGGGTTAACTGGCCTAAGAACAGTGGGTTAACTGGTCTAGGAACTGTGGGTTAACTGGTCTAGGAACAGTGGGTTAACTGGTCTAGGAACAGTGGGTTAACTGGTCTAGGAACAGTGGGGGTTAACTGGTCTAGGAACAGTGGGTTAACTGGTCTAGGAACAGTGGGTTAACTGGTCTAGTAACAGTGGGTTAACTGGTCTAGGAACAGTGAGTTAACTGGTCTAGGAACAGTGGTTAACTGACCTAGGAACAGTGGGCTAACTGGTCTAGGAACAGTGGGTTAACTGGTCTAGGAACAGTGGGTTAACTGGTCGAGGAACAGTGGGTTAACTGGTCTAGGAACTGTGGGTTAACTGGTCTAGGAACAGTGGGTTAACTGGCCTCGGAACAGGGGGTTAACTGGCCTAGGAACAGTGGGTTAACTGGTCTAGGAACTGTGGGTTAACTGGTCTAGGAACAGTGGGTTAACTGGTCTAGGAACAGTGGGTTAACTGGTCTAGGAACAGTGAGTTAACTGGTCTAGGAACAGTGGTTAACTGACCTAGGAACAGTGGGCTAACTGGTCTAGGAACAGTGGGTTAACTGGTCTAGGAACAGTGGGTTAACTGGTCTAGGAACAGTGGGTTAACTGGTCTAGGAACAGGGGTTAACTGGTCTAGGAACATTGGGTTAACTGGTCTAGGAACAGTGGGTTAACTGGTCTAGGAACAGTGGATTAACTGGTCTAGGAACAGTGGTTAACTGACCTAGGAACAGTGGGCTAACTGGTGTAGGAACAGTGGGTTAACTGGTCTAGGAACAGTGGGTTAACTGGTCGAGGAACAGTGGGTTAACTGGTCTAGGAACTGTGGGTTAACTGGTCTAGGAACAGTGGGTTAACTGGCCTCGGAACAGGGGGTTAACTGGCCTAGGAACAGTGGGTTAACTGGCCTAGGAACAGTGGGTTAACTGGTCTAGGAACTGTGGGTTAACTGGTCTAGGAACAGTGGGTTAACTGGTCTAGGAACAGTGGGTTAACTGGTCTAGGAACAGTGAGTTAACTGGTCTAGGAACAGTGGTTAACTGGTCTAGGAACAGTGGGCTAACTGGTCTAGGAACAGTGGGTTAACTGGTCTAGGAACAGTGGGTTAACTGGTCTAGGAACAGGGGGTTAACTGGTCTAGGAACATTGGGTTAACTGGTCTAGGAACAGTGGGTTAACTGGTCTAGGAACAGTGGGTTAACTGGTCGAGGAACAGTGGGTTAACTGGTCTAGGAACTGTGGGTTAACTGGTCTAGGAACATTGGGTTAACTGGCCTCGGAACAGGAGGTTAACTGGCCTAGGAACAGTGGGTTAACTGGTCTAGGAACTGTGGGTTAACTGGTCTAGGAACAGTGGGTTAACTGGTCTGGGAACATTGGGTTAACTGGTCTAGGAACAGTGGGTTAACTGGTCTAGGAACAGTGGGTTAACTGGTCTAGGAACAGTGGGTTAACTGGTCTAGGAACAGTGGGTTAACTGGTCTAGGAACAGTGGGTTAACTGGTCTAGGAACAGTGGGTTAACTGGTCTAGGAACAGTGGTTAACTGGTCTAGGAACAGTGGGTTAACTGGTCTAGGAACAGTGGGTTAACTGGTCTAGGAACAGTGGGTTAACTGACCTAGGAACAGTGGGTTAACTGACCTAGGAACAGTGGGTTAACTGGTCTAGGAACTGTGGGTTAACTGGTCTAGGAACAGTGGGTTAACTGGTCTAGGAACAGTGGGTTAACTGGTCTAGGAACAGTGGTTAACTGGTCTAGGAACAGTGGGTTAACTGGTCTAGGAACAGTGGGTTAACTGGTCTAGGAACAGTGGGTTAACTGACCTAGGAACAGTGGGTTAACTGACCTAGGAACAGTGGGTTAACTGGTCTAGGAACAGTGGGTTAACTGGTCTAGGAACAGTGGGTTAACTGGTCTAGGAACAGTGGGTTAACTGGTCTAGGAACAGTGGGTTAACTGGTCTAGGAACAGTGGGTTAACTGGTCTAGGAACAGTGGGTTAACTGGTCTAGGAACAGTGGTTAACTGGTCTAGGAACAGTGGGTTAACTGGTCTAGGAACAGTGGGTTAACTGGTCTAGGAACAGTGGGTTAACTGACCTAGGAACAGTGGGTTAACTGACCTAGGAACAGTGGGTTAACTGGTCTAGGAACAGTGGGTTAACTGGTCTAGGAACAGTGAGTTAACTGGTCTAGGAACAGTGGTTAACTGGTCTAGGAACAGTGGGCTAACTGGTCTAGGAACAGTGGGTTAACTGGTCTAGGAACAGTGGGTTAACTGGTCTAGGAACAGTGGGTTAACTGGTCTAGGAACAGTGGGTTAACTGGTCTAGGAACAGTGAGTTAACTGGTCTAGGAACAGTGGTTAACTGACCTAGGAACAGTGGGCTAACTGGTCTAGGAACAGTGGGTTAACTGGTCTAGGAACAGTGGGTTAACTGGTCTAGGAACAGTGGGTTAACTGGTCTAGGAACAGTGGGTTAACTGGTCTAGGAACAGTGGGTTAACTGGCCTCGGAACAGGGGGTTAACTGGCCTAGGAACAGTGGGTTAACTGGTCTAGGAACTGTGGGTTAACTGGTCTAGGAACAGTGGTTAACTGGTCTAGGAACAGTGGGTTAACTGGTCTAGGAACAGTGGGTTAATTGGTCTAGGAACAGTGGGTTAACTGGTCTAGGAACAGTGGGTTAACTGGTCTAGAAACAGTGGTTAACTGGTCTAGGAACAGTGGGCTAACTGACCTAGGAACAGTGGGTTAACTGGTCTAGGAACAGTGGGTTAACTGGTCTAGGAACAGTGAGTTAACTGGTCTAGGAACAGTGGGTTAACTGGTCTGGGAACATTGGGTTAACTGGTCTAGGAACAGTGGGTTAACTGGTCTAGGAACAGTGGGTTAACTGGTCTAGGAACAGTGGGTTAACTGGTCTAGGAACAGTGGGTTAACTGGTCTAGGAACAGTGGGTTAACTGGTCTAGGAACACTGGGTTAACTGACCTAGGAACAGTGGGTTAACTGACCTAGGAACAGTGGGTTAACTGGTCTAGGAACAGTGGGTTAACTGGTCTAGGAACAGTGAGTTAACTGGTCTAGGAACAGTGGGTTAACTGGTCTGGGAACATTGGGTTAACTGGTCTAGGAACAGTGGGTTAACTGGTCTAGGAACAGTGGGTTAACTGGTCTAGGAACAGTGGGTTAACTGGTCTAGGAACAGTGGGTTAACTGGTCTAGGAACAGTGGGTTAACTGGTCTAGGAACACTGGGTTAACTGGTCGAGGAACAGTGGGTTAACTGGTCTAGGAACTGTGGGTTAACTGGTCTAGGAACAGTGGGTTAACTGGCCTCGGAACAGGGGTTAACTGGCCTAGGAACAGTGGGTTAACTGGTCTAGGAACTGTGGGTTAACTGGTCTAGGAACAGTGGGTTAACTGGTCTAGGAACAGTGGGTTAACTGGTCTAGGAACAGTGGTTAACTGGTCTAGGAACAGTGGGTTAACTGGTCTAGGAACAGTGGGTTAACTGGTCTAGGAACAGTGGGTTAACTGACCTAGGAACAGTGGGTTAACTGACCTAGGAACAGTGGGTTAACTGGTCTAGGAACAGTGGGTTAACTGGTCTAGGAACAGTGGGTTAACTGGTCTAGGAACAGTGGGTATCACCATGTATCACCATGTACCACCATGTACCACCACGTACCACCATATATCACCATGTACCACCACATACCACCACGTACCACCATGTACCACCACGTACCACCATGTACCACCACGTACCACCATGTACCACCATGTTTTGTCCTCAACAATGAAAGTCAATGTTTGTCTTTTTATTTTATTTTTATTGATTGATTTTGTTGTTATTAAATATATCATAAAAGAAAAATAGTCCATAGAACATTTGAAATGTCTCTATTCTTTTAAAACATTTGTGTTTCCCTTTGTTTATTATCTATTTCACTTGCTTTGACAATGTAAACGTATGCTCCCTTTGAATTGAATATAGAGAGAAGGAGAGAGAGAGAGAGAGAGAGAGGTAGAGAGAGAAAGAGAGAGAGAGATAGGAGAGAGAGAGAGAGGTAGAGAGAGAGAGGGAGAGGTAGAGAGAGAGAGAGAGGGGTAGAGAGAGAGAGAGAGAGAGAGGGAGAGGTAGAGAGAGATTAGAGAGAGAGGGGAGAGAGAGAGAGAGAGAGAGAGAGAGAGAGATAGATTGAGAGAGAGAGAGAGAGAGTAGTAGTAGTGTGCTGCAGGTGTCACTCAAACAGGGAACTTTCACTGTTGTGTGAAAAGGTAAAACAATTAATCCTTATTGGCTCTCTTGTCAAAGTAGCCTAGGATTCTAAATACAGAGAGTTTATTTGGCTATTTCAATATTATTATTAATCAAGACTGTATTTCCAGACAGGCCTATTCCCGGTGCACTGTCTGACGGTTATTTAATAGCTATTCGGTTCCCACAGGAAGAGACACCGGGGCGCTGTAGAGCCGGCAGTGAGTGTGCGCGTCGGGGCTCCGGTGTGAATCACAGCAGCAGCTCAGCTTGTTCGTTCTGCGACGTGACGAGGTGGGCGCCAGCCGCAATGCGAGACCAGACCGGAGGACAGGATATCTCAACGCCACTGGAACTAGGAGGAGTAACGGATAAATAAAGAAGACATTTAAAACCGATAGATAAAAAGGAATTAGACGGAGGGATGGAGCCGGTGGGCTCGTTTCTTCCCGGTAAATCCGGGAGCTCGCACTTTGATCCGGTGGTCTTTGTCAAACAGCCGCGGACCATCCTCAGACTACTGTGCTGGGTGAGACAGACCACCGAGACGTATGTGTGTAGCCTGCCTGTATGTATATATATAGGAGTCTATAATGTCTATAAAAGATCCCCATCGCTGTAATATCAGACTGTGCGTCATCCGGTTCTAAAACCGTGTTTGTTTGTTCGTCCGGGTGTTTTTCCCGTTGTCATCCTCCGTCTCCGGGGATTAGGCCAACATCCCCACCAACATGGAGGGAGAGTCTCGCTCCGTTCCTTTAAAACACCTTCTCTCTGTGTTTTGTTGTTATGTTGATGTCGGTATCGTTTACCGCACAGAGCCAAACAGTAAAACCATTTACAGAAGGCGATCAATGTGATTATGACAACGCTTGGTGATGAGGTAATGTTGTCTGTCTGACCATAATATAACATGAGGCTATATGGCCATTATAACACCATAACAAAGAGATGGGAATGGCTAGTTTTAGCTATTGTCTGACCTAGCTGGTTTATAATGACACAGGGGGTAATGTTGTCTGACCTAGCTGGTTTATAATGACACAGGGGGTAATGTAGTCTGACCTAGCTGGTTTATAATGACACAGGGGGTAATGTTGTCTGAACGAGCTGGTTTATAATGACACAGGGGGTAATGTTGTCTGAACGAGCTGGTTTATAATGACACAGGGGGTAATGTAGTCTGACCTAGCTGGTTTATAATGACACAGGGGGTAATGTTGTCTGAACGAGCTGGTTTATAATGACACAGGGGGTAATGTCGTCTGACCTAGCTGGTTTATAATGACACAGGGGTACTGTTGTCTGACCAAGCTGGTTTATAATGACACAGGGGGTAATGTTGTCTGACCAAGCTGGTTTATAATGACACAGGGGGTAATGTTGTCTGACCAAGCTGGTTTATAATGACACGGGGTAATGTTGTCTAATCTAGCTGGTTTATAATGACACAGGGGATAATGTTGTCTGACCTAGCTGGTTTATAATGACACAGGGGGTAATGTTGTCTGACCTAGCTGGTTTATAATGACACAGGGGGTAATGTTGTCTGACCTAGCTGGTTTATAATGACACAGGGGGTAATGTCGTCTGACCTAGCTGGTTTATAATGACACAGGGGGTAATGTTGTCTGACCAAGCTGGTTTATAATGACACAAGGGGTAATGTTGTCTGACCTAGCTGGTTTATAATGACACAGGGGTAATGTAGTCTGAACTAGCTGGTTTATAATGACACAGGGGGTAATGTCGTCTGACCTAGCTGGTTTATAATGACACAGGGGGTAATGTTGTCTGACCTAGCTGGTTTATAATGACACAGGGGATAATGTAGTCTGAACTAGCTGGTTTATAATGACACAGGGGGTAATGTTGTCTGACCTAGCCGGTTTATAATGACACAAGGGTAATGTTGTCTGACCTAGCTGGTTTATAATGACACAGGGGGTAATGTTGTCTGAACTAGCTGGTTTATAATGACACAGGGGTACTGTTGTCTGACCTAGCTGGTTTATAATGACACAGGGGGTAATGTTGTCTGACCTAGCTGGTTTATAATGACACAGGGGGTAATGTTGTCTGACTTAGCTGGTTTATAATGACACAGGGGGTAATGTTGTCTGACCTAGCTGGTTTATAATGACACAGGGGGTACTGTTGTCTGACCTAGCTGGTTTATAATGACACAAGGGGTAAAGTTGTCTGACCAAGCTGGTTTATAATGACACAGGGGGTAATGTAGTCTGAACTAGCTGGTTTATAATGACACAGGGGGTAATGTTGTCTGACCTAGCTGGTTTATAATGACACAAGGGTAATGTTGTCTGACCTAGCTGGTTTATAATGACACAGGGGGTAATGTTGTCTGACCTAGCTGGTTTATAATGACACAGGGGGTACTGTTGTCTGACCTAGCTGGTTTATAATGACACAGGGGGTAATGTTGTCTGACCTAGCTGGTTTATAATGACACAGGGGGTAATGTTGTCTGACCTAGCTGGTTTTTAATGACACAGGGGGTAATGTTGTCTGACCTAGCTGGTTTATAATGACACAGAGGGTAATGTTGTCTGACCTAGCTGGTTTATAATGACACAGGGGGTAATGTAGTCTGACCTAGCTGGTTTATAATGACACAGGGGGTAATGTTGTCTGACCTAGCTGGTTTATAATGACACAGGGGGTAATGTTGTCTGACCTAGCTGGTTTATAATGACACAGGGGGTAATGTCGTCTGACCTAGCTGGTTTATAATGACACAGGGGGTAATGTTGTCTGACCTAGCTGGTTTATAATGACACAGGGGGTAATGTTGTCTGACCTAGCTGGTTTATAATGACACAGGGGGTAATGTCGTCTGAACTAGCTGGTTTATAATGACACAGGAGGTAATGTTGTCTGACCTAGCTGGTTTATAATGACACAGGGGGTAATGTTGTCTGACCTAGCTGGTTTATAATGACACAGGGGGTAATGTTGTCTGACCTAGCTGGTTTATAATGACACAGGGGGTAATGTTGTCTGACCTAGCTGGTTTATAATGACACAGGGGGTAATGTCATCTGACCTAGCTGGTTTATAATGACACAGGGGGTAATGTTGTCTGACCTAGCTGGTTTATAATGACACAGGGGGTAATGTTGTCTGACCTAGCTGGTTTATAATGACACAGGGGGTAATGTTGTCTGACCTAGCTGGTTTATAATGACACAGGGGGTAATGTTGTCTGAACTAGCTGGTTTATAATGACACAGGGGGTAATGTTGTCTGACCTAGCTGGTTTATAATGACACAGGGGATAATGTTGTCTGACCTAGCTGGTTAATAATACAGTAGACTATATCCTGTAGTTTAATACTGTTGGCTAGCTTAAGGATTCCAATAGGAATTACACATCACTTTGCAGCATAATGTGATTTACAGTTTAGGGTTGAAAATCATTCTGGTAAATTTCACAGGTTTTCCATAAATTCTGGTTGGAAGATCACAGGGGAAAATGTTTTGGGAACCTAGTGGAATTTTGACCCAACTTGCAGGCCCTGTGGCCTGTAAAACCATGAGTTTAGGCCGCTGTATAAGGGGATAATGTGGCCTGTTAAAACCATGAGTTTCATCCGTAGTATAATACTGTGTGGCCTGTAAACCATGAGTTTACACATCCGCTTTGCAGGCATAATGTGACAGTTTGGCCTGTAAACCATGAGTTTCAGGCCGCTGTATAAGATCACCGAAAATGTGGCCTGTAAACCATGAGTTTCAACCCGCTGTATAAGGCCCGATGTGGCCTGTAAACCATGAGTTTCAGGCCACTGTATAAGGCCCGATGTGGCCTGTAAACCATGAGTTTCAGGCCGCTGTATAAGGCCCGATGTGGCCTGTAAACCATGAGTTTCAGGCCGCTGTATAAGGCCCGATGTGGCCTGTAAACCATGAGTTTCAGGCCGCTGTATAAGGCCCGATGTGGCCTGTAAACCATGAGTTTCAGGCCGCTGTATAAGGCCCGATGTGGCCTGTAAACTATGTTTCAGGCCGGTTTATAAGGCCTGACGATGTATGTAATGGTTAAATTATAATGATAATATTCTCCTAGGAACTCACTTGGGTGAAGGCCACAGAACTGAAAATCAACGAATTCAACAACCGTTTCTCTGTTACTAAAATAATACAGTCATGGGATGTAACTGTTGGATCGAAAAGGCAAGGCACACTGGGAAATGATTGGAGGCTTAGTGGGGCGTTAAACTGAAGTAAACAACAACAACAACAAACGGCGTTTCCACGACTCCTGTGGAGGTGGAACTGCTCTTTCAGCTTTTCAACTACAGTATGGAGGTTGTTGGTTTTACAGTGCAGCAACGCGTGTGTGTGTTCAACTACAGTATGGAGGTTGTTGGTTTTACAGTGCAGCAACGCGTGTGTGTGTTCAACTACAGTATGGAGGTTGTTGGTTTTACAGTGCAGCAACGCGTGTGTGTGTTCAACTACAGTATGGAGGTTGTTGGTTTTACAGTGCAGCAACGTGTGTGTGTGTGTGTTCAACTACAGTATGGAGATTTTGTTGGTTTTACAGTGCCGCAACGTGTGTGTGTTCAACTACAGTATGGAGGTTGTTGGTTTTACAGTGCAGCAACGCGTGTGTGTGTTCAACTACAGTATGGAGGTTGTTGGTTTTACAGTGCAGCAACGCGTGTGTGTGTTCAACTACAGTATGGAGGTTGTTGGTTTTACAGTGCAGCAACGCGTGTGTGTGTTCAACTACAGTATGGAGGTTGTTGGTTTTACAGTGCAGCAACGCGTGTGTGTGTGTGTGTTCAACTACAGTATGGAGGTTGTTGGTTTTACAGTGCAGCAACGCGCGCGTGTGTTCAACTACAGTATGGAGGTTGTTGGTTTTACAGTGCAGCAACGCGCGTGTGTTCAACTACAGTATGGAGGTTGTTGGTTTTACAGTGCAGCAACGCGTGTGTGTGTTCAACTACAGTATGGAGGTTGTTGGTTTTACAGTGCAGCAACGCGTGTGTGTGTTCAACTACAGTATGGAGGTTGTTGGTTTTACAGTGCAGCAACGTGTGTGTGTGTGTGTTCAACTACAGTATGGAGGTTGTTGGTTTTACAGTGCAGCAACGCGCGCGTGTGTTCAACTACAGTATGGAGGTTGTTGGTTTTACAGTGCAGCAACGCACGCGTGTGTGTGTGTGTTCAACTACAGTATGGAGGTTGTTGGTTTTACAGTGCCGCAACGCGTGTGTGTGTTCAACTACAGAATGGAGGTTGTTGGTTTTACAGTGCCGCAACGCGTGTGTGTGTGTGTGTGTTCAACTACAGTATGGAGGTTGTTGGTTTTACAGTGCAGCAACGCGTGTGTGTGTGTTCAACTACAGTATGGAGGCTGTTGGTTTTACAGTGCAGCAACGCGTGTGTGTGTGTGTGTTCAACTACAGTATGGAGGTTGTTGGTTTTACAGTGCAGCAACGCGCGCGTGTGTTCAACTACAGTATGGAGGTTGTTGGTTTTACAGTGCAGCAACGCGTGTGTGTGTGTTCAACTACAGTATGGAGGTTGTTGGTTTTACAGTGCAGCAACGCGTGTGTGTGTTCAACTACAGTATGGAGGTTGTTGGTTTTACAGTGCAGCAACGCGTGTGTGTTCAACTACAGTATGGAGGTTGTTGGTTTTACAGTGCAGCAACGCGTGTGTGTGTTCAACTACAGTATGGAGGTTGTTGGTTTTACAGTGCCGCAACGCGTGTGTGTGTTCAACTACAGTATGGAGGTTGTTGGTTTTACAGTGCAGCAACGCGTGTGTGTGTGTGTTCAACTACAGTATGGAGGTTGTTGGTTTTACAGTGCCGCAACGCGTGTGTGTTCAACTACAGTATGGAGGGTGTTGGTTTTACAGTGCAGCAACGCTGTGTGTGTGTTCAACTACAGTATGGAGGTTGTTGGTTTTACAGTGCCGCAACGCGCGTGTGTTCAACTACAGTATGGAGGTTGTTGGTTTTACAGTGCAGCAACGCGTGTGTGTGTGCGTGTGTGTGTGTGTGTGTTCAACTACAGTATGGAGGTTGTTGGTTTTACAGTGCAGCAACGGGTGTGTGTGTGTGTGTGTTCAACTACAGTATGGAGGTTGTTGGTTTTACAGTGCAGCAACGCGCGTGTGTGTGTGTTCAACTACAGTATGGAGGTTGTTGGTTTTACAGTGCAGCAACGCGTGTGTGTGTGTGTGTGTGTTCAACTACAGTATGGAGGTTGTTGGTTTTACAGTGCAGCAACGTGTGTGTGTGTGTTCAACTACAGTATGGAGGTTGTTGGTTTTACAGTGCAGCAACGCGTGTGTGTGTTCAACTACAGTATGGAGGTTGTTGGTTTTACAGTGCAGCAACGCGTGTGTGTTCAACTACAGTATGGAGGTTGTTGGTTTTACAGTGCAGCAACGCGTGTGTGTGTGTGTTCAACTACAGTATGGAGGTTGTTGGTTTTACAGTGCAGCAACGCGTGTGTGTGTGTGTGTGTTCAACTACAGTATGGAGGTTGTTGGTTTTACAGTGCTCGGCTCCCTGTGTGTGTGTGTGTGTTCAACTACAGTATGGAGGTTGTTGGTTTTACAGTGCAGCAACGTGTGTGTGTGTGTTCAACTACAGTATGGAGGTTGTTGGTTTTACAGTGCAGCAACGCTGTGTGTGTTCAACTACAGTATGGAGGTTGTTGGTTTTACAGTGCCGCAACGCGCGTGTGTTCAACTACAGTATGGAGGTTGTTGGTTTTACAGTGCAGCAACGCGTGTGTGTGTTCAACTACAGTATGGAGGTTGTTGGTTTTACAGTGCAGCAACTCGTGTGTGTGTTCAACTACAGTATGGAGGTTGTTGGTTTTACAGTGCAGCCGCTGTGTGTGTGTGTTCAACTACAGTATGGAGGTTGTTGGTTTTACAGTGCAGCCCGCTGTGTGTGTGTTCCTACAGTATGGAGGTTGTTGGTTTTACAGTGCAGCAACTCGTGTGTGTGTGTTCAACTACATATGGAGGTTGTTGGTTTTACAGTGCAGCAACGCGGTGTGTGTGTGTGTGTTCAACTACATATGGAGGTTGTTGGTTTTACAGTGAATCGCGTGTGTTCAACTACAGTATGGAGGTTGTTGGTTTTACAGTGCAGCAACGTGTGTGTGTGTGTGTTCAACTGTATGGAGGTTGTTGGTTTTACAGTGCATATCGCGCGTGTGTGTTCAACTACAGTATGGAGGTTGTTGGTTTTACAGTGCAGCAACGCGTGTGTGTGTGTTCAACTACAGTATGGAGGTTGTTGGTTTTACAGTGCAGCAACGCAGGTGTGTGTGTGTGTGTGTTCAACTACAGTATGGAGGTTGTTGGTTTTACAGTGCAGCAACGCTAACGTGTGTGTTCAACTACAGTATGGAGGTTGTTGGTTTTACAGTGCAGCAAGACGCGCGTGTGTGTGTGCGTGTTCAACTACAGTATGGAGGTTGTTGGTTTTACAGTGCAGCAACGCGGCGTGAGTGTGTGTGTGTGTGTGTGTGTGTGTGTTCAACTACAGTATGGAGGTTGTTGGTTTTACAGTGCCGCACTTCCCACGTGTGTGTGTGTGTTCAACTACAGTATGGAGGTTGTTGGTTTTACAGTGCAGCAACGCGTGTGTGTGTTCAACTACAGTATGGAGGTTGTTGGTTTTACAGTGCAGCAACGCGTGTGTGTGTTCAACTACAGTATGGAGGTTGTTGGTTTTACAGTGCAGCAACGCGCGTGTGTGTGTGTTCAACTACAGTATGGAGGTTGTTGGTTTTACAGTGCAGCAACGCTGTGTGTGTGTGTGTGTGTTCAACTACAGTATGGAGGTTGTTGGTTTTACAGTGCAGCAACGCGCGTGTGTGTGTGTTCAACTATTGGTGTGAAGTCATTTAGAAGTCCTACTGCTCAGTAAATATCAATGATCTCCGACTAACTTTATCCACTGACTGACCTCTCTCCTCCCTCTTGCCTCTTTCCTCTCCTCTCTTTCCCTTCCTCTCTCTGGGTCTCCCTCTACTCTCTCTCCTCCCTGGGTCTCTCCCATTCCCTCTCGTCTCTCTGTGTCTGTCTCTGTCCTGTGTGTCTCTCTGTCTGTCTCTCCTCTCTGTCCTCTCCTCTCCCTCTCCCATTCCCTCTGTCTCTCTCCTCTCTCCTCCCTCTGTTTCCTGTCCCCCTCTCCCCTCTCTCTCCTCTCCCCCTCTACTCTCTCTCCTAACTCTGTCTCTTTCCATCTCCCTCCCCCCCTCTCCTCTCTCTCCTCTCCCACTCATCTCACCCTCCCTCCTGTCGCCCTCCCTCTCCCTCCCAAAATTGACAAAACATCAATGTTACAGCTGTATTGAATCATATCCCTATAAGTAATTAACTAGTATTTTTTTCTCCTCCAGGTATTCTCTATGGTAGTGTTCAGCTGTATAGTGAATGAAGGCTACATGAACATCGGCAGTGAGCGGTTGCTATGCGTCTTCAATAAGAACGCTGATGCCTGTAACTACGGCGTTACCGTGGGCGTGGTCTGTTTCCTAGGCAGCGTCTGCTTCCTGGTTCTAGACATCTACTTCCCCACCATCCACAGTGTCCGACTCAGGAGGAGAGCAACTCTCATCGACATGGTCTTCTCTGGTACACACACACACATTATGTACATACACACACACATCCACACGTCATGTTATCTCTAGAAGGTATGTTTTCTAAACCATCTATCCTGTTGGTCCCGCCCCACCAGCACTGGCCAGCTTCCTGTGGTTGGTGGGTTTCTGTTTCCTGGCCAATCAGTGGCCGGAGATACAGAAGAAGAGCTCCCATTGGCTCAGGGCGACGCCGCCAGGGCTGCTGTTGCCTTCTGCTTCTTCTCCATCCTCACCTGGGAGATGAGACACCTGGGGGTCTGGGTGTGTATTCTGTTGTTATGTGTGTGTGATGTGTGTGTTATGTGTGTGTGTGTGTGAAGTGTGTGGTGTGTGTTTGTGTTTGTGTGTGTGTGTGTGTGTTTCTGAACCCATCCCTATTTGAGCGATAGCCCGACTCAAGAACATGTTGTTTTCAGAGGACAAGGAGAGACCAGGCCCAGAACAGCCCCTGTCACTAGTTTGACACTTTTATTTAGTTATGAACAAATTCTTTACAAAGACGGCCTACCCTGGTGCCAAACCCGGACGAGACGGCTCCCTATGGTACTCCCAATCACGGGGATGTGATACAGCCTGGAATCGAACCAGGGACTGTAGTGATGCCTGTAGTACAGGAGATGTAGTGCCTTAGACCGCTGCACTATTCTGTTTTATACTGTGTGAGGAATTATGTACAGGTTCAGACCATGGGCAGGGAGAGGACATGCGTTATAGTGCAGCACATGTGGCCAGTCAAAGTTACTAGTACAGGCTAGTACAGGCTAGTACAGGCTAGTACAGGTTTTAGTACAGGCTAGTACAGGTTAGTACAGGCTAGTACAGCTAGTACAGGCTACTGTACAAGGCTAGTACAGGCTAGTACAGGCTAGTACAGGTTATACAGGCTAGTAAAGGTTAGTACAGGCTAGTAAAGGTTAGTACAGGTTAGTACAGGCTTGTACAGGCTTGTACAGGCTAGTACAGGCTAGTACAGGCTGGTATATGCTTGTACAGGCTGGTACAGGCTAGTACAGGCTAGTATACTTATTGGGGACCAATAATAAAACAAATGCAACTTGAATTGGCTCATCCAGGGGGACTGGTAGTATTTAATAGTTGATTCTAAGATTTGCATTTAATGTTGGCTATGTTTATGCTGTTTGTTCTCTGTTAAAGGGCCACAAAGATTGGAGAAGTGCTTTATCCGGACGTCTCCATTTGGTCTTGTTGTTTGTTTTCCAATTTTCCCAGAAGTGGTTAGAGTCTACAGGTTCTTCTGGTGTTTCTGTTTTGTTTTAGTGATTCACCATTGCAAAGGCGTAAGATACGTTTTTCTGGGCGTCTTGTGTTTTTGGTTTCGCAATTTCTCTTGTGTGTTTCTTCATCAAACTAGGGGTGTCAGTGGGCTGACTGTGGTCTGATAGGGGAGTCAGTGGGCTGACTGGTCTGATAGGGGAGTCAGTGGGCTGACTGGTCTGATAGGGGTGTCAGTGGGCTGACTGTGGTCTGATAGGGGTGTCAGTGGGCTGACTGTGATCTGATAGGGGTGTCAGTGGGCTGACTGTGATCTGATAGGGGAGTCAGTGGGCTGACTGGTCTGATAGGGGAGTCAGTGGGCTGACTGGTCTGATAGGGGAGTCAGTGGGCTGACTGGTCTGATAGGGGTGTCAGTGGGCTGACTGTGATCTGATAGGGGTGTCAGTGGGCTGACTGTGGTCTGATAGGGGAGTCAGTGGGCTGACTGTGGTCTGATAGGGGAGTCAGTGGGCTGACTGGTCTGATAGGGGAGTCAGTGGGCTGACTGATCTGATAGGGGTGTCAGTGGGCTGACTGTGATCTGATAGGGGTGTCAGTGGGCTGACTGGTCTGATAGGGGAGTCAGTGGGCTGACTGGTCTGATAGGGGTGTCAGTGGGCTGACTGGTCTGATAGGGGTGTCAGTGGGCTGACTGGTCTGATAGGGGAGTCAGTGGGCTGACTGTGGTCTGATAGGGGAGTCAGTGGGCTGACTGTGATCTGATAGGGGTGTCAGTGGGCTGACTGTGATCTGATAGGGGAGTCAGTGGGCTGACTGGTCTGATAGGGGTGTCAGTGGGCTGACTGTGATCTGATAGGGGTGTCAGTGGGCTGACTGGTCTGATGGGGAGTCAGTGGGCTGACTGTGATCTGATAGGGGAGTCAGTGGGCTGACTGGTCTGATAGGGGAGTCAGTGGGCTGACTGGTCTGATAGGGGAGTCAGTGGGCTGACTGTGATCTGATAGGGGAGTCAGTGGGCTGACTGTGATCTGATAGGGGAGTCAGTGGGCTGACTGGTCTGATAGGGGAGTTAGTGGGCTGACTGTGATCTGATAGGGGTGTCAGTGGGCTGACTGGTCTGATAGGGGAGTTAGTGGGCTGACTGTGATCTGATAGGGGAGTCAGTGGGCTGACTGTGATCTGATAGGGGTGTCAGTGGGCTGACTGGTCTGATAGGGGTGTCAGTGGGCTGACTGGTCTGATAGGGGAGTCAGTGGGCTGACTGGTCTGATAGGGGAGTCAGTGGGCTGACTGTGATCTGATAGGGGTGTCAGTGGGCTGACTGGTCTGATAGGGGAGTCAGTGGGCTGACTGGTCTGATAGGGGAGTCAGTGGGCTGACTGGTCTGATAGGGGAGTCAGTGGGCTGACTGGTCTGATAGGGGTGTCAGTGGGCTGACTGTGATCTGATAGGGGTGTCAGTGGGCTGACTGGTCTGATAGGGGTGTCAGTGGGCTGACTGTGATCTGATAGGGGAGTCAGTGGGCTGACTGTGATCTGATAGGGGAGTCAGTGGGCTGACTGGTCTGATAGGGGAGTCAGTGGGCTGACTGTGATCTGATAGGGGTGTCAGTGGGCTGACTGGTCTGATAGGGGAGTTAGTGGGCTGACTGTGATCTGATAGGGGAGTCAGTGGGCTGACTGTGTCTGATAGGGGTGTCAGTGGGCTGACTGTGATCTGATAGGGGAGTCAGTGGGCTGACTGGTCTGATAGGGGAGTCAGTGGGCTGACTGGTCTGATAGGGGTGTCAGTGGGCTGACTGGTCTGATAGGGGAGTCAGTGGGCTGACTGGTCTGATAGGGGTGTCAGTGGGCTGACTGTGGTCTGATAGGGGTGTCAGTGGGCTGACTGTGATCTGATAGGGGAGTCAGTGGGCTGACTGTGATCTGATAGGGGAGTCAGTGGGCTGACTGGTCTGATAGGGGAGTCAGTGGGCTGACTGGTCTGATAGGGGTGTCAGTGGGCTGACTGTGGTCTGATAGGGGTGTCAGTGGGCTGACTGTGTCTGATAGGGGAGTCAGTGGGCTGACTGTGATCTGATAGGGGTGTCAGTGGGCTGACTGGTCTGATAGGGGAGTCAGTGGGCTGACTGGTCTGATAGGGGTGTCAGTGGGCTGACTGTGGTCTGATAGGGGTGTCAGTGGGCTGACTGGTCTGATAGGGGAGTCAGTGGGCTGACTGTGATCTGATAGGGGAGTCAGTGGGCTGACTGTGATCTGATAGGGGTGTCAGTGGGCTGACTGTTCTGATAGGGGTGTCAGTGGGCTGACTGGTCTGATAGTGGAGTTAGTGGGCTGACTGTGATCTGATAGGGGTGTCAGTGGGCTGACTGGTCTGATAGGGGAGTCAGTGGGCTGACTGTGATCTGATAGGGGTGTCAGTGGGCTGACTGTGATCTGATAGGGGTGTCAGTGGGCTGTGTGATCTGATAGGGGTGTCAGTGGGCTGACTGATCTGATAGGGGAGTCAGTGGGCTGACTGGTCTGATAGGGGTGTCAGTGGGCTGACTGGTCTGATAGGGGAGTCAGTGGGCTGACTGGTCTGATAGGGGTGTCAGTGGGCTGACTGTGGTCTGATAGGGGAGTCAGTGGGCTGACTGATCTGATAGGGGTGTCAGTGGGCTGACTGTGGTCTGATAGGGGAGTCAGTGGGCTGACTGTGATCTGATAGGGGTGTCAGTGGGCTGACTGGTCTGATAGGGGTGTCAGTGGGCTGACTGGTCTGATAGGGGTGTCAGTGGGCTGACTGTGGTCTGATAGGGGTGTCAGTGGGCTGACTGTGATCTGATAGGGGAGTCAGTGGGCTGACTGGTCTGATAGGGGAGTCAGTGGGCTGACTGGTCTGATAGGGGAGTCAGTGGGCTGACTGTGGTCTGATAGGGGTGTCAGTGGGCTGACTGGTCTGATAGGGGAGTCAGTGGGCTGACTGGTCTGATAGGGGTGTCAGTGGGCTGACTGGTCTGATAGGGGTGTCAGTGGGCTGACTGTGATCTGATAGGGGAGTCAGTGGGCTGACTGTGATCTGATAGGGGTGTCAGTGGGCTGACTGGTCTGATAGGGGAGTCAGTGGGCTGACTGGTCTGATAGGGGAGTCAGTGGGCTGACTGGTCTGATAGGGGTGTCAGTGGGCTGACTGGTCTGATAGGGGTGTCAGTGGGCTGACTGTGGTCTGATAGGGGTGTCAGTGGGCTGACTGTGATCTGATAGGGGTGTCAGTGGGCTGACTGTGATCTGATAGGGGTGTCAGTGGGCTGACTGGTCTGATAGGGGAGTCAGTGGGCTGACTGGTCTGATAGGGGTGTCAGTGGGCTGACTGGTCTGATAGGGGAGTCAGTGGGCTGTCTGTGATCTGATAGGGGTGTCAGTGGGCTGACTGTGATCTGATAGGGGTGTCAGTGGGCTGACTGCTCTGATAGGGGTGTCAGTGGGCTGACTGTGCTCTGATAGGGGTGTCAGTGGGCTGACTGGTCTGATAGGGGAGTCAGTGGGCTGACTGGTCTGATAGGGGTGTCAGTGGGCTGACTGGTCTGATAGGGGTGTCAGTGGGCTGACTGGTCTGATAGTGGTGTCAGGGGGCTGACTGGTCTGATAGGGGTGTCAGTGGGCTGACTGTGATCTGATAGGGGTGTCAGTGGGCTGACTGTGATCTGATAGGGGAGTCAGTGGGCTGACTGGTCTGATAGGGGTGTCAGAGGGCTGACTGTGATCTGATAGGGGTGTCAGTGGGCTGACTGGTCTGATAGGGGTGTCAGTGGGCTGACTGTGATCTGATAGGGGAGTCAGTGGGCTGACTGGTCTGATAGGGGAGTCAGTGGGCTGACTGTGATCTGATAGGGGTGTCAGTGGGCTGACTGTGATCTGATAGGGGTGTCAGTGGGCTGACTGGTCTGATAGGGGTGTCAGTGGGCTGACTGGTCTGATAGGGGTGTCAGTGGGCTGACTGGTCTGATAGGGGTGTCAGTGGGCTGACTGGTCTGATAGGGGTGTCAGTGGGCTGACTGGTCTGATAGGGGTGTCAGTGGGCTGACTGTGATCTGATAGGGGTGTCAGTGGGCTGACTGTGATCTGATAGGGGTGTCAGTGGGCTGACTGGTCTGATAGGGGTGTCAGTGGGCTGACTGTGGTCTGATAGGGGTGTCAGTGGGCTGACTGTGATCTGATAGGGGTGTCAGTGGGCTGACTGTGATCTGATAGGGGTGTCAGTGGGCTGACTGGTCTGATAGGGGAGTCAGTGGGCTGACTGGTCTGATAGGGGAGTCAGTGGGCTGACTGGTCTGATAGGGGAGTCAGTGGGCTGACTGGATCTGATAGGGGAGTCAGTGGGCTGACTGTGATCTGATAGGGGAGTCAGTGGGCTGACTGGTCTGATAGGGGTGTCAGTGGGCTGACTGTGATCTGATAGGGGTGTCAGTGGGCTGACTGAGGTCTGAGGGGTGTCAGTGGGCTGACTGTGATCTGATAGGGGAGTCAGTGGGCTGACTGGTCTGATAGGGGTGTCAGTGGGCTGACTGTGATCTGATAGGGGTGTCAGTGGGCTGACTGGTCTGATAGGGGTGTCAGTGGGCTGACTGTGATCTGATAGGGGAGTCAGTGGGCTGACTGGTCTGATAGGGGAGTCAGTGGGCTGACTGGTCTGATAGGGGAGTCAGTGGGCTGACTGGTCTGATAGGGGAGTCAGTGGGCTGACTGGTCTGATAGGGGTGTCAGTGGGCTGACTGTGATCTGATAGGGGTGTCAGTGGGCTGACTGTGATCTGATAGGGGAGTCAGTGGGCTGACTGGTCTGATAGGGGAGTCAGTGGGCTGACTGGTCTGATAGGGGAGTCAGTGGGCTGACTGGTCTGATAGGGGTGTCAGTGGGCTGACTGTGATCTGATAGGGGAGTCAGTGGGCTGACTGGTCTGATAGGGGTGTCAGTGGGCTGACTGGTCTGATAGGGGTGTCAGTGGGCTGACTGGTCTGATAGGGGTGTCAGTGGGCTGACTGTGATCTGATAGGGGAGTCAGTGGACTGACTGTGATCTGATAGGGGAGTCAGTGGGCTGACTGATCTGATAGGGGAGTCAGTGGGCTGACTGGTCTGATAGGGGTGTCAGTGGGCTGACTGTGATCTGATAGGTGTGTCAGTGGGCTGACTGGTCTGATAGGGGTGTTAGTGGGCTGACTGTGATCTGATAGGGGTGTCAGTGGGCTGACTGTGATCTGATAGGTGTGTCAGTGGGCTGACTGGTCTGATAGGGGTGTCAGTGGGCTGACTGTAAACGCTCTGAGAGACTCTGGGTTGAGGTCAGTGATATTGTAGTCTACAGTACTACTGCCAAGGGATTAGCTGTAGGTGTACCTACCATAGGAGGCCCCTCGAAGCCTACCATTAACTATGTACAGACCCAGAGCTGCAGGAGTTGTGACCCGTTTGTTGTTGTTGTTTGTTAATTATGTTGTCTACAGTGACAAATCTGAGGAGGGAATGCTGTTCCTTACCTAAGAGAAACTCCTGATAGGAAGCTAGCTAGGAAGCGCTAACACCTAACCTCTGACCTCTAGCACCTAACATCTAACCTCTGACCTCTAACACCTAACCTCTGACTCCAGGCTGCTGTTTTTAGCTAGGAAGCTGGTTGACTTCTGCTTTAATAATGAACACCTCTGACCTCTAACCTCTGACCTCTGACTCCAGGCTGGCCTGACGGCGCTTGCTCTCCAGACATTCATCAACCTGTTCCAAAACTTCAGCCTCTTCACCGATCAGCTCGACGACAGCGCCGGTTACCACGACAACGCCCGTAGCACGCCCGTCGCCAACGGAGTCACCATAGTAACCACCAACCCCTACCAGCAGGCCCCTCCCTTCAGCGAAACTCTGAGTCTGGACCCTTCTGCCCTCACACCTGCTCCTGTCTTCTAGAGGAGAGAAACAGAGAGTGTAGAGAGGAGAGAAAGGTAGAGAGAGGAGAGATGGAGAGAGAGGGAGAGATGGAGAGAGAGGGAGAGATGGAGAGAGGGAGAGAAGAGAGAGAGATGGAGATAGATGTAGAGAGAGGGGGAGGAGGAGAGAGAGAGATGGAGAGAATAGATAGAAGGAGAGATATAGAGGGAGGCAGAGAGAGAGAGAAGAGATAGATGAGCGAGATGCGGAGGAATGGACAGAGAGAGAAGAGAGGGAGGATATGAGAAATAAAAGAGAGAGAATAGGAGAGAGTTTCTAGGTGTGAGACCGTTGTGACATGACAGAGGTTTTAGCTTCAAGATGCTGTGGGTTAGCCTGATTGGCCGACTGAGGGTCCCAGTGATGCTGGCTCTCTGTCACCATGGCAACTGCTGGCTCAGTCTAGGATTCACACAGAGCAGGAACTAGAGCACACACACAGTGGCCATTTTACCCAGAGAGGTATATAACATTGTTGTAAATATAGCAGTCTACATCACCTTATGAAGGTCCTTTGGAACTCAGTATTAAAGCTGTAGGAAACAGAGAGATTAGAGAGGGGGAGAGAGAGAGAGAGAGAGACAGATAATAGAGAGAGACAGACAGAGAGAGAGAGAGAGAGAGAGAGAGAGAGAGAGAGAGAGAGAGAGAGACAGATAATAGAGAGACAGACAGAGAGAGACAGAGACATAGAAACGGAGAGAGAGACACACAGAGAGAGAGAGACATAGAAACGGAGAGAGAGAGACAGGGAGAGAGAGACACAGAGAGAGAGAGGCAGAGAAATGAGAGAGACACAGAGAGAGACAGAGACCTCCATTAGAGTGGCTGTAAATCCTGTTATAATGTGAAATAATTCATGTCATTTAATATTTTATTGTAAAATGCTGAAGCTGGAATATGAAATATAAAACAACACGTCAACAAGAACCAACCGCTGCGTCTGATTGGTGTATTTATTTTATTCATGTGATTTGATTGGTTGATTGAAATATATCTTCTTGAATCCTAAGCAACCTGCCTACACATAGTTTGTAAAAGTAGAAACACCAACATAGATACTGCCGTGGGTCAAAGCTGTGAGCTGGAAAACCTTGGTGGAGCATGGGTGCAATACCAACGTCTGTTCTCCCTTAAAACATGGGTGTTCTCCCTTAAAACATGGGTG
>NW_027012218.1:145710-163210 GCF_036934945.1 Oncorhynchus masou masou
AGAGGGTCAGAGGTCACAGGGACTGTTTTGAACACAATGTTTGAACATTAAAGGTTGAAGGTGAATGAAATTTAAATCTGGCCTGGACTGTAAAGTTCCCAGCTAGAACAAAACATTCAACAACTTGATCTGGACTGGACTGTAAAGTTCCCAGCTAGAACAAAACATTCAACAACTTGATCTGGACTGGACTGTAAAGTTCCCAGCTAGAACAAAACATTCAACAACTTGATCTGGACTGGACTGTAAAGTTCCCAGCTAGAACAAAACATTCAACAACTTGATCTGGACTGGACTGTAAAGTTCCCAGCTAGCACAAAACATTCAACAACTTGATCTGGACTGGACTGTAAAGTTCCCAGCTAGCACAAAACATTCTCACACCTCGATATGGTCTGGACTGTAATGTTCCCAGCTAGCACAAAACATTAAACAACTTGATCTGGCCTAGACTGTAAAGTTCCCAGCTAACACAAAACATTCTCACAACTCGTTATGGCCTGGACTGTAAAGTTCCCAGCTAGCACAAAACATTCAACAACTTGATCTGGCCTGGACTGTAAAGTTCCCAGCTAACACAAAACATTCTAACAACTTGCATACAAGGTTCCAAAACAGACGTTCGCAGAACATCCATGGAAATGAATGTGCTACCTGGGTAAAAGCTGCAGTCTACATACCTGTCTCCTCAGCTGTCTTCTCACACTGAGGGAGGAACTGGGTCCCGGCTGTCTGTCCATGCTGTGGGATGGGCTACTCATATGAGAGGTGTGTCTATTGTTATGAGGGGTGTGTCTATTGATGCTGTGTGCGGGGCTACTGACATAAGGGGTGTGTCTACTGTCCATGCTGTGGGAGGGGCTGTGGATATAAACGGTGTGTCTACTGTCCATGCTGTGGGATGGGCTGTGGATATAAGGGGTGTGTCTACTGTCCATGCTGTGGGAGGGGCTGTGGATATAAGGGGTGTGTCTACTGTCCATGCTGTGGGAGGGGCTGTGGAAATAAGGGGTGTGTCTACTGTCCATGCTGTGGGAGGGGCTGTGGATATAACAGGCCCGTCTATCGAGATAACGGGAGGAGTCTCTGTCGATGCTCTGAGCAGGGCTGAGTCTGTAACTATGTGTGTCCATACTGTGGGATGGGCTATGTATATAAGAGGCCCGTCTGCTGTCAACGTGGCCAGGCCTCCTGGGGGTGTGTCTCGCCATGGAGAGGGAGTGTCTGTCTACGCTGTGGGAGTGGCTGAGCCTGACTGTGGGTCTGCAGCTGGAGCCCCTGGAGCTGAGGGATGCGTGGCTTCCAGACGGTAACGCCCCCGGGACCTGCAGTAGGGATCCTGCTCCGCTAGAACCCATGGAGTAGACAGACCCTAGGAGACAGAGAGAGAGACCTAGAACTCTGACACCTAGAACTCTGAGACCTAGAACCCTGACACCTAGAACCCTGAGACCTAGAACTCTGAGAGAGAGAACTCCGAGAGGTAGAACTCCGAGACCTATAAATCTGAGAGATAGACCTCTGAAACCTAGAACTCTGACACCTAGAACTCTGACACCTAGAACCCTGACACCTAGAACCCTGAAACCTAGAACTCTGAGAGAGAGAACTCCGAGAGATAGAACTCCAAGACCTATAAATCTGAGAGATAGACCTCTGAGACCTAGAACTCTGAGAGATAGAACTCTGGGACTTAGAACTCTGAGAGAGAACACTGAGACCTAGAACACTGAGAGATAGAAATCGAGAGATAGAACTCGGGGACCTATAACTCTGACAGATAGAACTCTGAGAGACAGAACACAGAGATAGAACTCTGGGACCGAGCCGAGACAGAACTCTGAGGGATGGTTACCTGAGAAACCACATCCCTTGTAGGTGTTGTGGCCAATGGGAGGGTAGCGGGTGTGTTCGAGAGGCTGTAGGGGCGGATCATGTAGCTGTCGCTAGGCAGAGACATCATACGAGACAGAGACGGCCGGCCCGCCGTCAGCAGGCTACCACGACAACGCTCTTCTTCCACAACCTGGGACAAAAACACGACCATGAACGTCATCTCATTTTATTAAACTTTTAGTCATTTAGCAGATTCTCTTATCCACAGCGACTTACAGGAGTGAGTGGATATATTTTCATGCTGTCCCCCCCAGGGAATCAAAACCACAACCCTGGAGTTGTAAGTGCCTTGGCTCTACCAAACTGAGCCACACGGGACAGTACCGTAACCATAACAATCATCACTGTCAGTATCGTCATCACTGTCACCATTTCATACTGTTACACCACCAGCTGATTTGACCCTAGATCTGTGGTTAGCCCCCCCCCCCTGACAGGACTGACAGGAAGCTGATCTGACCCTAGATCTGTGGTTAGCCCCCCCCTACAGGACTGATGGGAAGCTGATCTGACCCTAGATCTGTGGTTAGCCCCCCCCTACAGGACTGATGGGAAGCTGATCTGACCCTAGATCTGTGGTTATCCCCCCTGACAGGACTGATGGGAAGCTGATCTGACCCTAGATCTGTGGTTAGGTCCACCTACAGGTGATCCATCTCCATACCTGTCCAGATGATTCCACGCCGCCCACTGTGGCGTTGCTAAAGGACAGATGGCCTCCTGTCGCGCCTCCTCTTGCCTGGCCTCCTGTTGCCTGGCCTCCTCCTGACGCGCCTCCTCCTCCTTGGCCTCCTCCTCTGCCTCCTCCTGTGCCTCCTTGTTGCTCTCCTCGAGGTGTTTCATCAACACCGCCACCACCACGTTGACCAGCACGAACTGGGCCGTCAGGACGAAGGTCACGAAGTAGACCGGAGAAACCAGAGGAAGGTAGGACAGACAGGAGCGGTCCTCTGGACGACAGTCCCGCAGCGTGTCCTGAGGGGACAAAAGGGATGATGCTATTGGGACAGGGAGCTCAGACGACAAGAGGGTTGAGAAAGACACATCATCCCAAAGACAGAGCATTACTACTTTTGATACTGAAGTATATTTTAGCGATTAAATTCACTTTTGATTCTAAAGTATATTAAAAAACCAAATACTTTTAGACTTTTACTTAAAGTAGTATTTTACTGTGTGACTTTCACTTGAGTCATTTTTCTATTATAATGTATCTTTACTTTTACTCAAGTATGACAACGAGGTTCTAGTTTCTGTCAAGATGCTTGAGGACACCAGAAAATGGGGACTGTTGTTTACTGAAGAACAGGAGGCCCGTAGCATTGATCTGTTTGGAGCTTTTTAAGAAGACGTATATTTCATACAAACAATGCTGAGCCATTGTAACCGATGTGAAATGGCTAGCTAGTTAGCGGCGGTGTGCGCTAAATAGCGTTTCAATCGGTGACGTCACTCGCTCTGAGACCTTGAAGTAGTTGTTCCCCTTGCTCAGCAAGGGCCGCGGTCTTTGTGGAGCGATGGGTAACGATGCTTCGTGGGTGTCAGTGGTTGATGTGTGCAGAGGGTCCCTGGTTCGAGCCCGGGTCGGGGTGAGGGGATGGACGAAAGTTATACTGTTACACAATGTCATTGTCCATGCTTTTCATGCCAACAGAGCTTCTTGTGTAGAATGGAGAGAGTGTAGAATGATGGCATTACATTGTTTTGTGTTTCTCAGGTTGTAACTCCAGTCCTGACCAGCAGGTGGAGCCATTGAGTTGAGCCACAGCCAGTTTGTTGGCACAAGACACACAGAGCCAAGCCTATCAGAGAGCCAGAGTGTCTGACTGACTTGGATAACAGCCAATTACCAGGCAGAGCCCGGGGAAGGGAGAAGGTTTTAGCCAATGAGCGATTCAGATAAATATCTCTGGTTCACTCAACGTTCTGTGTAGATTCGAAAAACGCTAAATGTCGGTTTACTAGGTTATGAATCAGATTCCACTGACAGACATCTGGGAAGAGTGTTCTGTGTTCTGTGCATGTGTTCTGTGTTCTCTGTGTGTGCTCTTTGTTCTGTGTTCTGTGTGTGTGTTCTGTGTTCTGTGCATGTGTTATGTGTTCTTTGTTCTGTGTGTGTGTGTTCTGTGTGTGTGCTCTTTGTTCTGTGTTCTGTGTGTGTGTTCTGTGTGTATGTTCTGTGTTCTGTACATGTGTTATGTGTTCTTTGTTCTGTGTGTGTGTGTTCTGTGTTCTGTGTGTGTATGTTCTGTGTTCTGTGTGTGTGTTCTGTGTGTGTGTTCTGTGTTCTGTGTGTGTGTTCTGTGTTCTGTGTGTGTGTTCTGTGTTCTGTGTGTGTATGCTCCACACCGCGTGGCCGCGGCCACCTAATCTGGTGGTCCCAGCGCGCACGACCCACGTGGAGTTCCTGGTCTCCGGTAGCCTCTGGAACTGCCGATCTGCGGCCAACAAGGCAGAGTTCATCTCAGCCTATGCCTCCCTCCAGTCCCTCGACTTCCTGGCACTGACGGAAACATGGATCACCACAGATAACACTGCTACTCCTACTGCTCTCTCTTCGTCCGCCCACGTGTTCTCGCACACCCCGAGAGCTTCTGGTCAGCGGGGTGGTGGCACCGGGATCCTCATCTCTCCCAAGTGGTCATTCTCTCTCTCTCCCCTTACCCATCTATCTATCGCCTCCTTTGAATTCCATGCTGTCACAGTTACCAGCCCTTTCAAGCTTAACATCCTTATCATTTATCGCCCTCCAGGTTCCCTCGGAGAGTTCATCAATGAGCTTGATGCCTTGATAAGCTCCTTTCCTGAGGACGGCTCACCTCTCACAGTCCTGGGCGACTTTAACCTCCCCACGTCTACCTCTGACTCATTCCTCTCTGCCTCCTTCTTTCCACTCCTCTCCTCTTTTGACCTCACCCTCTCACCTTCCCCCCTACTCACAAGGCAGGCAATACGCTCGACCTCATCTTTACTAGATGCTGTTCTTCCACTAACCTCACTGCAACTCCCCTCCAAGTCTCCGACCACTACCTTGTATCCTTTTCCCTCTCGCTCTCATCCAACACTTCCCACACTGCCCCTACTCGGATGGTATCGCGCCGTCCCAACCTTCGCTCTCTCTCCCCCGCTACTCTTTCCTCTTCCATCCTATCATCTCTTCCCTCTGCTCATACCTTCTCCAACCTTTCTCCTGATTCTGCCTCCTCAACCCTCCTCTCTTCCCTTTCTGCATCCTTTGACTCTCTATGTCCCCTATCCTCCAGGCCGGCTCGGTCCTCCCCTCCCGCTCCGTGGCTCGATGACTCATTGCGAGCTCACAGAACAGAGCTCCGGGCAGCCGAGCGGAAATGGAGGAAAACTCGCCTCCCCTGCGGACCTGGCATCCTTTCACTCCCTCCTCTCTACATTTTCCTCCTCTGTCTCTGCTGCTAAAGCCACTTTCTACCACTCTAAATTCCAAGCATCTGCCTCTAACCCTAGGAAGCTCTTTGCCACCTTCTCCTCCCTCCTGAATCCTCCTCCCCTCCCCCCCTCCTCCCTCTCTGCAGATGACTTCGTCAACCATTTTGAAAAGAAGGTCGACGACATCCGATCCTCGTTTGCTAAGTCAAACGACACCGCTGGTTCTGCTCACACTGCCCTACCCTGTGCTCTGACCTCTTTCTCCCCTCTCTCTCCAGATGAAATCTCGCTTCTTGTGACGGCCGGCCGCCCAACAACCTGCCCGCTCGACCCTATCCCCTCCTCTCTTCTCCAGACCATTTCCGGGGACCTTCTCCCTTACCTCACCTCGCTCATCCCTGACCGCTGGCTACGTCCCTTCCGTCTTCAAGAGAGCGAGAGTTGCACCCCTTCTGAAAAAACCTACACTCGATCCCTCCGATGTCAACAACTACAGACCAGTATCCCTTCTTTCTTTTCTCTCCAAAACTCTTGAACGTGCCGTCCTTGGCCAGCTCTCCCGCTATCTCTCTCAGAATGACCTTCTTGATCCAAATCAGTCAGGTTTCAAGACTAGTCATTCAACTGAGACTGCTCTTCTCTGCATCACGGAGGTGCTCCGCACTGCTAAAGCTAACTCTCTCTCCTCTGCTCTCATCCTTCTAGACCTATCGGCTGCCTTCGATACTGTGAACCATCAGATCCTCCTCTCCACCCTCTCCGAGTTGGGCATCTCCGGCGCGGCCCACGCTTGGATTGCGTCCTACCTGACAGGTCGCTCCTACCAGGTGGCGTGGCGAGAATCTGTCTCCTCGCCACGCGCTCTCACCACTGGTGTCCCCCAGGGCTCTGTTCTAGGCCCTCTCCTATTCTCGCTATACACCAAGTCACTTGGCTCTGTCATAACCTCACATGGTCTCTCCTATCATCGCTATGCAGACGACACACAATTAATCTTCTCCTTTCCCCCTTCTGATGACCAGGTGGCGAATCGCATCTCTGCATGTCTGGCAGACATATCAGTGTGGATGACGGATCACCACCTCAAGCTGAACCTCGGCAAGACGGAGCTGCTCTTCCTCCCGGGGAAGGACTGCCCGTTCCATGATCTCGCCATCACGGTTGACAACTCCATTGTGTCCTCCTCCCAGAGCGCTAAGAACCTTGGCGTGATCCTGGACAACACCCTGTCGTTCTCAACCAACATCATGGCGGTGGCCCGTTCCTGTAGGTTCATGCTCTACAACATCCGCAGAGTACGACCCTGCCTCACACAGGAAGCGGCGCAGGTCCTAATCCAGGCACTTGTCATCTCCCGTCTGGATTACTGCAACTCGCTGTTGGCTGGGCTCCCTGCCTGTGCCATTAAACCCCTACAACTCATCCAGAACGCCGCAGCCCGTCTGGTGTTCAACCTTCCCAAGTTCTCTCACTTCACCCCGCTCCTCCGCTCTCTCCACTGGCTTCCAGTTGAAGCTCGCATCCGCTACAAGACCATGGTGCTTGCCTACGGAGCTGTGAGGGGAACGGCACCGCAGTACCTCCAGGCTCTGATCAGGCCCTACACCCAAGCAAGGGCACTGCGTTCATCCACCTCTGGCCTGCTCGCCTCCCTACCATTGAGGAAGTACAGTTCCCGCTCAGCCCAGTCAAAACTGTTCGCTGCTCTGGCCCCCCAATGGTGGAACAAACTCCCTCACGACGCCAGGACAGCGGAGTCAATCACCACCTTCCGGAGACACCTGAAACCCCACCTCTTCAAGGAATACCTAGGATAGGATAAGTAATCCTTCTCACCACCCCCCCTTAATGATTTAGATGCACTATTGTAAAGTGGCTGTTCCACTGGATGTCAGAAGGTGAATTCACCAATTTGTAAGTCGCTCTGGATAAGAGCGTCTGCTAAATGACTTAAATTTAAATGTAAATGTATGTTCTGTGTTCTGTGTGTGTGTTCTGTGTTCTGTGTGTGTTCTGTGTTCTGTGTGTGTGTTCTGTTTTCTGTGTGTGTGTTCTGTGTTCTTCAAACAATGCCAGCTCCAAGCCTTAAATAGAAGCTCCACATGCGTGACTCAGCAGTGCATCGCAGTGCTTGAGGACCGTCACTACAGACCCGGTTTCGATCCCAGGCTGTATCACAACAAGCAGTGACCAGGAGTCCCGTAGGGTGGATCACAATTGTCCCAGCTTCGTTTAGGGGAGGTTTACAGGGCTCATCGCACTCTAGCGACTCCTTGTGGTGGGCCGGGCACCTACAGGCTGACTTCTGTTGTCAGTTGAACGGTGTTTCCCTCCGACACGTTGGTGCGGCTGGTTTCTGAGTTAAGTGGACGCGGTGTTAAGAAGCGCGGTTTTTGTGGGTCATGTTTTTCGGAAGACGCACGACCTCGACCTTCACCTCCCGAGCCCGTTGGGGAGTTGCAGCGATGAGATCAGAATTGAAGTTGGAGAGTAAAATAATACATAGATGTTTTAATAGAACGTCCACACGGGTAAGAACCTGTAAAGAAGGATTAGAACCCTGTGTGAAAGCAAGAAGAATGTCTGCATTCAGTAGCAGTCTTCATTTACTATTAATGAGGGTTTTCCTCTGTGCCTGGAACAACAACAAGGTCTAAACCCTGTTTCCCCAGCTGTGATCTGACATAGCTGATTGGTTGACTATCACTCTCTGATTGGGTAGTTCACCTTCATAATTCCATTCCAGTTGTCACCGGTGGAAACGCGGAACAAGGTGAGGAACGCCATGCCAAAGTTCTGGAACGTGGCGTGACGACTCAGACCCTCACACGGGTTCTCCTCGGAACACTCTATAAACACAAAGAACACATGAAGGGGGGGTAGTGGGGTGATATATAGAGAGAGAGATGGAAGGGGGTGTGAGGGGAGGAGAAAAGAGAGGAGGGAGGGAGGGAGGGAGGGAGGGAGGGAGGGAGGGAGGGAGGGAGGGAGGGAGGGAGGGAGGGAGGGAGGGAGGGAGGGAGGGAGGGAGGGAGGGAGGGAGGGAGGGAGGGAGGAGAAAATAGGAGAAGGAAGAGGTAATTAATTTCAGGGAAATCAACTCAACAGCTCATCAGCGTAAATGAAACACACTCACACACTCACAGCACTGTGACTGACCCAGTTTCCCAAACAGCTCCACTCCCAGTGCTGCATAGATGAAGAACAGCAACATGAAGAGGAGACCCAGATTCCCCACCTAGAGACACAGAACATATTATAATGGAGGATAGATTAAAATACAGATTACTATAACACCTAGACAGATTATTATAATACAGGATAGATTATTATAACACCCAGACAGATTACTATAATACAGGAGAGATTATTATAACACCCAGACAGATTATTATAATACCCAGACAGATTACTATAACACCCAGACAGATTATTATAACACCCAGACAGATTATTATAACACCCAGACAGATTATTATAACACCCAGACAGATTATTATAATACAGGATAGATTATTATAACACCCAGACAGATTATTATAACACCCAGACAGATTATTATAACACCCAGCCAGATTATTATAACACCCAGACAGATTATTATAACACCCAGACAGATTATTATAACACCCAGACAGATTATTATAACACCCAGCCAGATTACTATAACACCTAGCCAGATTATTATAATACAGGATAGATTATTATAACACCCAGACAGATTATTATAACACCCAGACAGATTATTATAACACCCAGACAGATTATTATAATACAGGATAGATTATTATAACACCCAGACAGATTACTATAACACCCAGACAGATTATTATAACACCCAGACAGATTATTATAACACCCAGCCAGATTATTATAACACCCAGACAGATTATTATAATACCCAGACAGATTATTATAATACAGGATAGATTATTATAACACCCAGACAGATTATTATAACACCCAGACAGATTACTATAACACCCAGACAGATTATTATAATACAGGATAGATTATTATAACACCCAGCCAGATTATTATAACACCCAGACAGATTATTATAATACAGGATAGATTATTATAACACCCAGCCAGATTATTATAACACCCAGACAGATTATTATAACACCCAGCCAGATTATTATAACACCCAGACAGATTATTATAATACAGGATAGATTATTATAACACCCAGACAGATTATTATAACACCCAGACAGATTATTATAACACCCAGACAGATTATTATAATACAGGATAGATTATTATAACACCCAGACAGATTATTATAACACCCAGCCAGATTATTATTACACCCAGACAGATTATTATAACACCCAGACAGATTATTATAACACCCAGTCAGATTATTATAACACCTAGCCAGATTATTATAACACCCAGAAAGATTATTATAACACCCAGACAGATTATTATAACACCCAGTCAGATTATTATAACACCCAGTCAGATTGTTATAACACCCAGACAGATTATTATAATACAGGATAGATTATTATAACACCTAGCCAGATTACTATAACACCTAGACAGATTATTATAACACCCAGACAGATTATTATAACACCCAGACAGATTACTATAACACCCAGATAGATTATTATAACACCCAGACAGATTATTATAACACCCAGACAGATTATGATAACACTCAGACAGATTATTATAACACCCAGACAGATTATTATAACACCCAGACAGATTATTATAACACCCAGACAGATTATTATAACACCCAGACAGATTACTATAACACCCAGACAGATTATTATAATACCCAGACAGATTATTATAATACAGGATAGATTATTATAACACCAAGACAGATTATTATAACACACAGACAGATTACTATAACACCCAGCCAGATTATTATAACACCCAGACAGATTATTATAACACCCAGCCAGATTATTATAACACCCAGACAGATTATTATAATACAGGATAGATTATTATAACACCTAGCCAGATTATTATAACACCCAGACAGATTATTATAACACCCAGCCAGATTATTATAACACCCAGACAGATTATTATAATACAGGATAGATTATTATAACACCTAGCCAGATTATTATAACACCCAGACAGATTATTATAACACCCAGACAGATTACTATAACAACCAGACAGATTACTATAACACCCAGACAGATTATTATAATACCCAGACAGATTATTATAACACCCAGACAGATTATTATAACACCCAGACAGATTACTATAACACCCAGACAGATTACTATAACACCCAGACAGATTACTATAACACCCAGACAGATTACTATAACAACCAGACAGATTACTATAACACCCAGACAGATTATTATAATACCCAGACAGATTATTATAACACCCAGACAGATTATTATAACACCCAGACAGATTATTATAACACCCAGACAGATTATTATAACACCCAGACAGATTATTATAACACCCAGACAGATTATTATAATACAGGATAGATTATTATAACACCTAGCCAGATTATTATAACACCCAGACAGATTATTATAACACCCAGCCAGATTATTATAACACCCAGACAGATTATTATAACACCCAGCCAGATTATTATAACACCCAGACAGATTATTATAATACAGGATAGATTATTATAACACCTAGCCAGATTATTATAACACCCAGACAGATTATTATAACACCCAGACAGATTATTATAACACCCAGACAGATTATTATAACACCCAGACAGATTATTATAACACCCAGACAGATTATTGTAACACCCAGCCAGATTATTATAACACCCAGCCAGATTATTATAACACCCAGCCAGATTATTATAACACCCAGCCAGATTATTGTAACACCCAGACAGATTATTATAATACAGGATAGATTATTATAACACCCAGACAGATTACTATAACACCCAGACAGATTATTATAACACCCAGACAGATTATTATAACACCCAGACAGATTATTATAATACAGGATAGATTATTATAACACCCAGACAGATTATTATAACACCCAGACAGATGATTATAATACAGGATAGATTATTATAACACCCAGACAGATTATTATAACACCCAGACAGATTATTATAACACCCAGACAGATTACTATAACACCCAGACAGATTACTATAACACCCAGACAGATTACTATAACACCCAGACAGATTATTATAATACAGGATAGATTATTATAACACCTAGACAGATTATTATAACACCCAGACAGATTATTATAACACCCAGACAGATTATTATAACACCCAGCCAGATTACTATAACACCCAGACAGATTATTATAATACAGGATAGATTATTATAACACCCAGACAGATTATTATAACACCCAGACAGATTATTATAATACCCAGACAGATTATTATAATACAGGATAGATTATTATAACACCCAGCCAGATTATTATAACACCCAGACAGATTATTATAACACCCAGACAGATTACTATAACACCCAGACAGATTATTATAACACCCAGACAGATTATTATAATACAGGATAGATTATTATAACACCCAGTCAGATTATTATAACACCCAGACAGATTATTATAATACAGGATAGATTATTATAACACCTAGACAGATTATTATAACACCCAGACAGATTATTATAACACCCAGACAGATTATTATAACACCCAGACAGATTATTATAACACCCAGACAGATTATTATAATACAGGATAGATTATTATAACACCCAGACAGATTATTATAACACCCAGACAGATTACTATAACACCCAGACAGATTACTATAACACCCAGCCAGATTATTATAATACAGGATAGATTATTATAACACCCAGCCAGATTACTATAACACCCAGACAGATTATTATAATACCCAGACAGATTATTATAACACCCAGACAGATTATTATAATACAGGATAGATTATTATAACACCCAGACAGATTATTATAACACCCAGACAGATTACTATAACACCCAGACAGATTATTATAACACCCAGCCAGATTATTATAATACAGGATAGATTATTATAACACCCAGCCAGATTACTATAACACCCAGACAGATTATTATAATACCCAGACAGATTATTATAACACCCAGACAGATTATTATAATACAGGATAGATTATTATAACACCCAGACAGATTATTATAACACCCAGACAGATTATTATAACACCCAGACAGATTATTATAACACCCAGACAGATTATTATAACACCCAGACAGATTATTATAATACAGGATAGATTATTATAATACAGGATAGATTATTATAACACCCAGACAGATTATTATAACACCCAGTCAGATTATTATAACACCCAGACAGATTATTATAACACCCAGACAGATTACTATAACACCCAGACAGATTATTATAACACCCAGACAGATTATTATAACACCCAGACAGATTATTATAATACAGGATAGATTATTATAACACCCAGACAGATTATTATAACACCCAGTCAGATTATTATAACACCCAGACAGATTATTATAATACAGGATAGATTATTATAACACCCAGACAGATTATTATAACACCCAGACAGATTATTATAACACCCAGACAGATTATTATAACACCCAGACAGATTATTATAACACCCAGACAGATTATTACAATACAGGATAGATTATTATAATACAGGATAGATTATTATAACACCCAGACAGATTATTATAACACCCAGTCAGATTATTATAACACCCAGACAGATTATGATAATACAGGATAGATTATTATAACACCCAGACAGATTATTATAACACCCAGACAGATTATTATAACACCCAGACAGATTATGATAATACAGGATAGATTATTATAACACCCAGCCAGATTATTATAACACCCAGACAGATTATTATAACACCCAGACAGATTATGATAACACCCAGACAGATTATTATAACACCCAGCCAGATTATTATAACACCCAGCCAGATTATTATAAGACCCAGACAGATTACTATAATACAGGATAGATTATTATAATACAGGATAGATTATCATAACACCCAGACAGATTATTATAACACCCAGACAGATTACTATAACACCCAGACAGATCTTCAACAGTATTAATTTAGTACTACTACAGTATTATATTAATATTATATTTACCTGAGGCAGGGCCTGAACCACAGTGTCTAGTAGAGCTCTCATCCCTGTTGCCATCTTCAACAGCTTCAACACTGAGGAGACAGAAACCAAACATACCCATTAGAACTGAAACCAGAACAGAACCATTAGAACTGAAACCAGAACAGACCCATTACAGAACCATTAGAACTGAAACCAGAACAGAACCATTAGAACTGAAACCAGAACAGAACCATTAGAACTGAAACCAGAACAGACCCATTAGAACTGAAACCAGAACAGACCCATTAGAACTGAAACCAGAACAGACCCATTAGAACAGAAACCAGAACAGACCCATTAGAACAGAACCATTAGAACTGAAACCAGAACAGAACCATTAGAACTGAAACCAGAACAGACCCATTAGAACTGAAACCAGAACAGAACCATTAGAACAGAAACCAGAACAGACCCATTAGAACTGAAACCAGAACAGAACCATTAGAACTGAAACCAGAACAGAACCATTAGAACTGAAACCAGAACAGATCCATTAGAACTGAAACCAGAACAGATCTATTACAGACCCATTAGAACTGAAACCAGAACAGATCCATTAGAACAGAACCATTAGAACTGAAACCAGAACAGACCCATTAGAACTGAAACCAGAACAGAACCATTAGAACTGAAACCAGAACAGAACCATTAGAACTGAAACCAGAACAGAACCATTAGAACTGAAACCAGAACAGATCCATTAGAACTGAAACCAGAACAGATCTATTACAGACCCATTAGAACTGAAACCAGAACAGATCCATTAGAACTGAAACCAGAACAGATCTATTACAGACCCATTAGAACTGAAACCAGAACAGACCCATTAGAACTGAAACCAGAACAGACCCATTACAGACCCATTAGAACTGAAACCAGAACAGAACCATTAGAACTGAAACCAGAACAGACCCATTAGAACTGAAACCAAAACAGAACCATTAGAACAGAAACCAGAACAGACCCATTACAGACCCATTAGAACTGAAACCAGAACAGACCCATTAGAACTGAAACCAGAACAGAACCATTAGAACTGAAACCAGAACAGACCCATTAGAACTGAAACCAGAACAGATCCATTAGAACTGAAACCAGAACAGACCCATTAGAACAGAAACCAGAACAGAACCATTAAAACTGAAACCAGAACAGAACCATTCGAACTGAAACCAGAACAGAACCATTAAAACTGTAGAAAAGGACCAAAACACATACTGTACACATATACAGTCATGGCCAAAAGTTTTGAGAATGACACAAATATATTATTTTTCACAAAGTCTGCTGCCTCAGTTTGTATGATGGCAATGTGCATATACTCCAGAATGTTATGAACAGTGATCAGATGAATTGCAATTAATTGCAAAGTCCCTCTTTGCCATGCAAATGAACTGAACCCCCCAAAAAAATGTCCATTGCATTTCAGCCCTGCTACAAAAGGACTAGCTGACATCATGCCAGTGATTCTCTCGGTAACACAGGTGTGAGTGTTGACGAGGACAAGGCTGGAGATCACTCTGTCATGCTGATTGAGTTCAAATAACAGACTGGAAGCTTCAAAAGGAGGGTGGTGCTTGGAATCATTTTTCTTCCTCTGTCAACCATGGTTGCCTGCAAGGAAACACGTGCCTTCATCATTGCTTTGCACAAAAGGGCTTCACAGGCAAGGATATTGCTGTCAGTAAGATTGCACCTAAAGCAACCATTTATCGGATCATCAAGAACTTCAAGGAGAGCGGGTCAATTGTTGTGAAGAAGGCTTCAGGGCGCCCAAGAAAGTCCAGCAAGCGCCAGGACCATCTCCTAAAGGTGATTCAGCTGCGGGATCAGGGCACCACCAGTACAGAGCTTGCTCAGGAATGGCAGCAGGCAGGTGTGAGTGCAACTGCACGCACAGTGAGGCGAAGACCTTTGGAGGATGGCCTGGTGTCAAGAAGGGCAGCAAAGAAGCCACTTCTCTCCAGGAAAAACATCAGGGACAGACTGATATTTTGCAAAAGGTACAGGGATTGGACTGCTGAGGACTGGAGTAAAGTCATTTTCTCTGATAAATCCCCTTTCAGATTGTTTGGGGCATCCGGGAAAAAGCTTGTCCGGAGAAGACAAGGTGAACGCTACCATCAGTCCTGTGACATGCCAACAGTAAAGCATCCTGAGACCATTCATGTGTGGGGTTGCTTCTCAGCCAAGGGAGTGGGCTACCTCACAATTCTGCCTAAGAACACAGCCATGAATAAAGAATGGTACCAACACATCCTCCAAGAGCAACTTCTCCCCACCATCCAGGAACAGTTTGGTGACGAACAATGCCTTTTCCAGCATGATGGAGCACCTTGCCATAAGACAAAAGTGATAACCAAGTGGCTCGGGGAACAAAACATTGATATTTGGGTCCATGGCCAGGAAACTCCCCAGACCTTAATCCCATTCAGAACTTGTGGTCAATTCTCAAGAGGCGGGTGGACAAACAAAACCCCACAAATTCTGAAACTCCAAGCATTGATTATGCAAGAATGGGCTGCCATCAGTCAGGATGTGGCCCAGAAGTGAATTGACCGCATGCCAGGGCAGATTGCAGAGGTCTTTAAAAAGAAGGGTCAACACTGCAAATATTGACTCTTTGCATCAACTTCATGTAATTGTCAATAAAAGCCTTTGACACTTATGAAATGCTTGTAATTATACATCAGAATTCCATAGTAACATCTGACAAAAATATTTAACGACACTGAAGCAGCAAACTTTGTGGAAATTAATGTGTGTGCCATTCTCACAACTTTTGGCCAGGACTGTACACGTATCACTGAGGGAGAGGTGTGTGTGTGTGTGTGTGTGTGTGTGTGTGTGTGTGTGTGTGTGTGTGTGTGTGTGTGTGTGTGTGTGTGTGTGTGTGTGTGTGTGTGTGTGTGTGTGTGTGTGTGTGAGTACCTCTAGCGATCCTCAGTACTCTCATGATGCGTATGATGGTGGGGTTGATGGGCAGTGATGCGTTAAGGTCAATCTCCTCCAGAGTGATGCCCATGACGGACAACAACACTATGGCCAGGTCCAGCTGGTTCCACCTACACAGAGAATACTACATTTCATTGTGTATCCACATAGAGTACTGAAAGTGTGTGTGTGTGTAGGCAGAGTGGGTGTGAGTGTGTGAGTGTGTGTGTGTCTGTGTGTATGCAGTGTGCTACCTCTCCTTGAAGAAGCGTCTCACCCAGAGGGTGTGTGTGTGTATGCAGTGTGTTACCTCTCCTTGAAGAAGCGTCTCACCCAGAGGGTGTGTGTGTATGCAGTGTGTTACCTCTCCTTGAAGAAGCGTCTCACCCAGAGGGTGTGTGTGTGCAGTGTGTCTGTGTGTTACCTCTCCTTGAAGAAGCGTCTCACCCAGAGGGTGTGTGTGTGTATGCAGTGTGTTACCTCTCCTTATAGAAGCGTCTCACCCAGAGGGTGTGTGTGTGTGCAGTGTGTTACCTCTCCTTGAAGAAGCGTCTCACCCAGAGGGTGTGTGTGTGTCTGTGTGTTACCTCTCCTTGAAGAAGCGTCTCACCCAGAGGGTGTGTGTGTGTGCAGTGTGTTACCTCTCCTTGAAGAAGCGTCTCACCCAGAGGGTGTGTGTGTGTGTGTATGCAGTGTGTTACCTCTCCTTGAAGAAGCGTCTCACCCAGAGGGTGTGTGTGTGTCTGTGTGTTACCTCTCCTTGAAGAAGCGTCTCACCCAGAGGGTGTGTGTGTGCAGTGTGTCAGTGTGTTACCTCTCCTTGAAGAAGCGTCTCAGCCCGAAGGCGATGAGTTTGAGGACCGTCTCGATAACAAACACGAGAGTGAAGACGTAGTTACAATACTTCAACCCCTCCTCCAGATACTGGAACACACACACACACACACACACACACACACACACACACACACACACACACACACACATACACACACACACTCGTTGCTATAGGTACCCGATTGTCCTAGTTAACTTTGTGGTTGCTATGGCTAACAGTGTGTGAGGTTGCATTGGTTACCAGTTTGAGGTTGCTAT
>NW_027012218.1:168210-170710 GCF_036934945.1 Oncorhynchus masou masou
TGGATCTACTGCCTCAACACTCATCAGGACTTATTGGTTCTACTGTTGTACTGCCTCAACACTCATCAGGACTTATTGGATCTACTGTCTCAACACTCATCAGGACTTATTGGTTCTACTGTTGTACTGCCTCAACACTCATCAGGACTTATTGGTTCTACTGCCTCAACACTCATCAGGACTTATTGGATCTACTGTTGTACTGCCTCAACACTCATCAGGACTTATTGGTTCTACTGTTGTACTGCCTCAACACTCATCAGGACTTATTGGTTCTACTGTTGTACTGCCTCAACACTCATCAGGACTTATTGGTTCTACTGTTGTACTGCCTCAACACTCATCAGGACTTATTGGATCTACTGTTGTACTGCCTCAACACTCATCAGGACTTATTGGTTCTACTGTTGTACTGCCTCAACACTCATCAGGACTTATTGGATCTACTGCCTCAACACTCATCAGGACTTATTGGTTCTACTGCCTCAACACTCATCAGGACTTATTGGTTCTACTGTTGTACTGCCTCAACACTCATCAGGACTTATTGGTTCTACTGTTGTACTGCCTCAACACTCATCAGGACTTATTGGTTCTACTGTTGTACTGCCTCACTCATCAGGACTTATTGGTTCTACTGTTGTACTGCCTCAACACTCATCAGGACTTATTGGATCTACTGCCTCAACACTCATCAGGACTTATTGGTTCTACTGTTGTACTGCCTCAACACTCATCAGGACTTATTGGATCTACTGCCTCAACACTCATCAGGACTTATTGGTTCTACTGCCTCAACACTCATCAGGACTTATTGGTTCTACTGTTGTACTGCCTCAACACTCATCAGGACTTATTGGATCTACTGTTGTACTGCCTCAACACTCATCAGGACTTATTGGTTCTACTGTTGTACTGCCTCAACACTCATCAGGACTTATTGGATCTACTGCCTCAACACTCATCAGGACTTATTGGTTCTACTGCCTTCAGGACTTATTGGTTCTACTGCCTCAACACTCATCAGGACTTATTGGTTCTACTGTTGTACTGCCTCAACACTCATCAGGACTTATTGGATCTACTGTTGTACTGCCTCAACACTCATCAGGACTTATTGGATCTACTGTTGTACTGCCTCAACACTCATCAGGACTTATTGGATCTACTGTTGTACTGCCTCAACACTCATCAGGACTAATTGGATCTACTGTTGTACTGCCTCAACACTCATCAGGACTTATTGGATCTACTGCCTCAACACTCATCAGGACTTATTGGTTCTACTGCCTCAACACTCATCAGGACTTATTGGTTCTACTGTTGTACTGCCTCAACACTCATCAGGACTTATTGGATCTACTGTTGTACTGCCTCAACACTCATCAGGACTTATTGGTTCTACTGCCTCTCATCAGGACTTATTGGATCTACTGCCTCAACACTCATCAGGACTTATTGGTTCTACTGTTGTACTTCAACACTCATCAGGACTTATTGGATCTACTGTTGTACTGCCTCAACACTCATCAGGACTTATTGGTTCTACTGTTGTACTGCCTCAACACTCATCAGGACTTATTGGTTCTACTGCCTCAACACTCATCAGGACTTATTGGTTCTACTGTTGTACTGCCTCAACACTCATCAGGACTTATTGGTTCTACTGTTGTACTGCCTCAACACTCATCAGGACTTATTGGTTCTCTACTGCCTCAACACTCATCAGGACTTATTGGTTCTACTGCCTCAACACTCATCAGGACTTATTGGTTCTACTGCCTCAACACTTCAGGGATCTACTGCCTCAACACTCATCAGGACTTATTGGTTCTACTGTTGTACTGCCTCAACACTCATCAGGACTTATTGGATCTACTGCCTCAACACTCATCAGGACTTATTGGATCTACTGTTGTACTGCCTCAACACTCATCAGGACTTATTGGATCTACTGTTGGCCTCAACACTCATCAGGACTTATTGGTTCTACTGTTGTACTGCCTCAACACTCATCAGGACTTATTGGTTCTACTGTTCTACTGCCTCAACACTCATCAGGACTTATTGGTTCTACTGTTGTACTGCCTCAACACTCATCAGGACTTATTGGATCTACTGCCTCAACACTCATCAGGACTTATTGGTTCTACTGTTGTACTGCCTCAACACTCATCAGGACTTATTGGATCTACTGTTGTACTGCCTCAACACTCATCAGGACTTATTGGATCTACTCATGTTCTACTGCCTCAACACTCATCAGGACTTATTGGTTCTACTGTTGTACTGCCTCAACACTCATCAGGACTTATTGGTTCTACTGTTGTACTGCCTCAACACTCATCAGGACTTATTGGTACTGCCTCAACACTCATCAGGACTTATTGGTTCTACTGCCTCAACACTCATCAGGACTTATTGGTTCTACTGTTGTACTGCCTCAACACTCATCAGGACTTATTGGTTCTACTGTTGTACTGCCTCAACACTCATCAGG
>NW_027012218.1:173210-176418 GCF_036934945.1 Oncorhynchus masou masou
TGTGTGTGTTGTTATGTATGTGTGTGTATGTGTGTGTATGTGTGTGTGTATGTGTGTGTGTGTGTGTGTGTGGGTATGTATTTGTGTGTGTGTGGGTATGTGTGTGTGTGTTGTTATGTATGTGTGTGTGTGTGTGTGTGTGTGTGTTTGTGGGTATGTATTTGTGTGTGTTGTTATGTATGTGTGTATGTGTGTGTATGTGTGTGTGTATGTGTGTGTGTGTGTGTGTGTGTGGGTATGCATTTGTGTGTGTGTGGGTATGTGTGTGTGTGTGTGTGTATGTATGTTTGTTTGTGGGTATGTATTTGTGTGTGTTGGTATGTATGTGTGTATGTGTGTGTATGTGTGTGTGTGTGTGGGTATGTGTGTGGGTATGTATGTGTGTGTGTGGGTTTGTATTTGTGTGTGTGTGGGTATGTATGTGTGTGTGTGTGGGTATGTGTGTGTGTGTGTGTGTGTGTGTGTGTGTGTGTGTGTGTGTGTGTGTGTGTGTGTGTGTGTGTGTGTGTGTGTGTGTGTGTGTGTGTGTGTGTGTCGTGTCTATTTGTGTGTGTGTGGGTATGTATGTGTGTGTGTGTGTGGGTATGTGTGTGTGTGGGTATGTATTTGTGTGTGTGTGTGTGGGTATGTGTGTGTGTGTGTGTGTGTGTGTGTGTGTGTGTGTGTGTGTGTGTGTGTGTGTGTGTGTGTGTGTGTGTGTGTGTGTGTGTGTGTGTGTGTGTGTGTGTGTGTGTGTGTGTGTGTGTGTGTGTGTGTGTTTGTGTGTGTGGGTACCTGTCCCAGGTTATCGAAGTTGTATTTGCGTCGTGTCCACCGGTAGCCGGCACGGAGACAGTCAGTCCTATTGGTCACGTTCCTCACGTCCGCCCCTCGCAGTGGAAGAACTTACCCTTGAAAAGCTACACCAAGAAACCACAGAGAGAAACACACACACACAACTCAACCACAGACTATAAGACTAAATTGCAGTCTGTCTGTCTGTCTGTCTCGCTGTCTCTCTCTCTCTTCTCTCTCTCTCTCTCTCTCTCTCGCTGTCTCTCTCTCTCTCTCTCTCTCTCTCTCTCTCTCTCTCTCTCTCTCTCTCTCTCTCTCTCTCGCTGTCTCTCTCTCTCTCTCTCTCGATGTCTCTCTCTCTCTCTCTCGCTGTCTCTCTCTCTCTCGCTGTCTCTCTCTTCTCGCTGTCCTTCTCTCTCGCTGTCTCTGTCTTTCTGTCTCTCTCTCTGGCTGTCTCTCTCGCTGTCTCTGTCTTTCTGCTTTCTGTCTCTCTCTCTCTGGCTGTCTCTCTCTCTCGTCCTTCTCTCTCGCTGTCTCTCTCTCTCTGTCTCTCTCTTGCTGTCTCTCTCTGGCTGTCTCTCTCTGGCTGTCTCTCTCTCTGGCTGTCTCTCTCTCTGGCTGTCTATCTCTCTCTGGCTGTCTCTCTCTCTCTGGCTGTCTCTCTGGCTGTCTCTCTCTCTCTGGCTGTCTCTCTCTCTGGCTGTCTCTCACTCTCTGGCTGTCTCTCACTCTCTGGCTGTCTCTCTCTGGCTGTCTCTCTCTCGCTGTCTGTCTCTTTCTGTCTCTGTGTGTTACCTGTCTCTGGCTGTCTCTCTCTGGATGTCTCTCTCTCTGGCTGTCCTCTCTCTGGCTGTCTGTCTCTGTGTGTTACCTGTACTCCCAGTATTCCAAACACGATGAAGAAGCCGCAGCAGATGAGGACGATGTTTCCGATGGGTCTCAGAGACGTGATCAGAGTCTCTACTACCAGCTTCAGACCTGGGGCTCGACTGATCACCCTGCAACACACCACGCACGCACACACGCACACACACACACGTAACATTTTAGTAGTTTAGCAAACATTCCTATCCTGAACAACTTACAGCTAGTGGCTGCATTCATCATAGCAGACAGATAGCTAGGAGAGACAAGCTGACGTGACAGATAGCTAGGAGAGACAAGCTGACATGACAGATAGCTAGGAGAGAGAAGCTAACATGACAGATAGCTAGGAGAGAGAAGCTAACATGACATATAGCTAGGAGAGACAAGCTGACATGACATTAAAGAGATTGCTAGGAGAGAGAAGCTAACATGACAGATAGCTAGGAGAGACTAGCTAACATGACAAACAGCTAGGAGAGACTAGCTGACATGACATTAAAGAGATTGCTAGGAGAGAGAAGCTAACATGACAGATAGCTAGAGAGAGAAGCTGATGTGACAGATAGCTAGGAGAGAGAAGCTGACGTGACAGATAGCTAGGAGAGAGAAGCTGACGTGACAGATAGCTAGGAGAAAGAAGCTAACATGACAGATAGCTAGGAGAGAGAAGCTAACATGACAGATAGCTAGGAGAGACAAGCTGACATGACATTAAAGAGATTGCTAGGAGAGAGAAGCTAACATGACAAACAGCTAGGAGAGACTAGCTAACATGACAGATAGCTAGGAGAGAGAAGCTAACATGACAGATAGCTAGGAGAGAAAAGCTGACATGACATTAAACTAGGAGAGACAACCTGACGTGACAGATAGCTAGGAGAGAGAAGCTAACATGACAGACAGCGAGGAGAGAGAAGCTAACATGACAGATAGCTAGGAGAGACAAGCTGACCTGACAGATAGCTAGGAGAGAGAAGCTAACATGACAGATAGCTAGGAGAGACAAGCTAACATGACAGATAGCTAGGAGAGTCTAGCTAACATGACAAACAGCTAGGAGAGACTAGCTAACATGACAGATAGCTAGAGAGAGAAGCTAACATGACAGATAGCTAGGAGAGAAAAGCTGACATGACATTAAACTAGGAGAGACAACCTGACGTGACAGATAGCTAGGAGAGAGAAGCTAACATGACAGACAGCTAGGAGAGAGAAGCTAACATGACAGATAGCTAGAGGAGCTGACAGACAAGCTGACATGACAGATAGCTAGGAGAGAGAAGCTAACATGACAGATAGCTAGAGAGAGAAGCTAACATGACAGATAGCTAGGAGAGACAAGCTGACATGACAGATAGCTAGGAGAGAGAAGCTAACATGACAGATAGCTAGGAGAGACAAGCTGACATGAGAAGCTGACATGACAGATAGCTAGGAGAGAGAAGCTAACATGACAGATAGCTAGGAGAGAGAAGCTAACATGACAGACAGAAGCTAGCTAGGAGAGACAAGCTGACATGACAGATAGCTAGGAGAGAGAAGCTAACATGACAGATAGCTAGGAGAG
>NW_027012218.1:176918-199418 GCF_036934945.1 Oncorhynchus masou masou
TATAAATACTTCAATCAGTTATAGAACCCATTGCCCTTTATGGTTGTGAGCTTCTGACTATAAATACTTCAATCAGTTATAGAACCCATTGCCCTTTATGGTTGTGAGGTTCTGACTATAAATACTTCAATCAGTTATAGAACCCATTGCCCTTTATGGTTGTGAGGTTCTGACCATAAATACTTCTATCAGTTATAGAACCCATTGCCCTTTATGGTTGTGAGGTTCTGACCATAAATACTTCTATCAGTTATAGAACCCATTGCCCTTTATGGTTGTGAGGTCTGGGGTCCGCTCACTAACCAATAATTCACAAAATGGGACAAACACCCAATTGAGACTCTGCACGCAGAATTTAGCAAAAAATATACTTTGTGTATAACGCAAAAAAGCAACAAAGAGAACTATTCTATTCTATTTGTCCCTAAACAGAGAGTACACAGTGGCACAGCTGACCACAGTGACTGACCCAAACTTAAGGAAAGCTTTATTTAAAATATGCATATTTACCCCCTTTGTTAATGGTATCCAATTAGTCACTGTCTCATCGCTGCAACTCCATACGGACTCGGGTGAGTGGAAGAGCCACTCGTCCTCTGAAACACAACTCAACCACACTGCTTCTGACACAACGCATATCCAACCCGGTAGCCAGCCGCACCAATGTGTCGGAGGAAACAACCTGGTCAGCATGCACTGCACCCAGCCTGCCACAGGAGTCCTCCCGGTCACGAGCCTCCTGGCCATGAGCCTGGGCTTGAACCCAGAATCTCTGGTTGCACAGCGAGCACTGCCTTAGACCACTGCACCACCCAGGAGGCAGTTAAGGAAAGCTTAGACTATGAACTCAGTGAGCATAGCCTTGCTATTGAGAAAGGCTTAGACTATGTACAGACTCAGTGAGCAGAGCCTTGCTATTGAGAAAGGCTTAGACTATGTACAGACTCAGTGAGCATAGCCTTGCTATTGAGAAAGGCCGCCATAGGCAGACATGGCTCTCAAGAGAAGACAGGCTATGTGCCCACTGCCCACAAAATGAGGTGGAAACTGAGCTGCACTTCCTAACCTCCTGCCCAATGTATGCACCACCATGCACCACCATGTACCACCATGTACCACCATGTAGCACCATGTACCACCATGTACCACCGCGTACCACCATGAACCACCATGAACCACCACGTACCACCGCGTACCACCATGTACCACCGCGTACCACCGCGTACCACCATGTACCACCATGTACCACCATGCACCACCATGTACCACCATGCACCACCATGTAGCACCATGTACCACCATGTACCACAATGTACCACCACGTACCACCGCGTACCACCATGTACCACCATGTACCACCACGTACCACAATGTACCACCATGTACCACCTCGTACCACCACGTACCACCACGTGCCACCACGTACCACCACGTACCACCACGTACCACCACGTACCACCACGTACCACCACGTATCACCACGTACCACCACGTACCACCATGTATCACCATGTACCACCATGTACCACCACGTACCACCACGTACCACCATGTACCACCATGCACCACCATGTACCACCATGTACCACCATGTGCTACCATGTATCACCATGTACCACCACGTACCACCACGTGCCACCACGTACCACCACGTACCACCACGTACCACCACGTACCACCACGTACCACCACGTATCACCACGTACCACCATGTATCACCATGTACCACCATGTATCACCACGTACCACCACGTACCACCACGTACCACCATGTACCACCACATACCACCATGTACCACCATGTACCACCATGTTTTGTCCTCAACAATGAAAGTCAATGTTTGTCTTTTTATTTTATTTTTATTGATTGATTTTATTGTTATTAAATATATCATAAAAGAAAAATAGTCCATAGAACATTTGAAATGTCTCTATTCTTTTAAAACTTTTGTGTTTCCCTTTGTTTATTATCTATTTCACTTGCTTTGACAATGTAAACGTATGCTCCCTTTGAATTGAATATAGAGAGAGAAGGAGAGAGAGAGGTAGAGAGAGAGAGAGGTAGAGAGGGAGAGGTAGAGAGAGAGAGAGAGAGAGAGAGAGAGAGAGAGAGAGAGAGAGAGAGAGAGAGTAGTAGTAGTAGTGTGCTGCAGGTGTCACTCAAACAGGGAACTTTCACTGTTGTGTGAAAAGGTAAAACAATTAATCCTTATTGGCTCTCTTGTCAAAGTAGCCTAGGATTCTAAATACAGAGAGTTTATTTGGCTATTTCAATATTATTACTAATCAAGACTGTATTTCCAGACAGGCCTATTCCCGGTGCACTGTCTGGCGGTTATTTAATAGCTATTCGGTTCCCACAGGAAGAGACACCGGGGCGCTGTAGAGCCGGCAGTGAGTGTGCGCGTCGGGACTCCGGTGTGAATCACAGCAGCAGCTCAGCTTGTTCGTTCTGCGACGTGACGAGGTGGGCGCCAGCCGCAATGCGAGACCAGACCGGAGGACAGGATATCTCAACGCCACTGGAACTAGGAGGAGTAACGGATAAATAAAGAAGACATTTAAAACCGATAGATAAAATAGATAAAGGAATTAGACGGAGGGATGGAGCCGGTGGGCTCGTTTCTTCCCGGTAAATCCGGGAGCTCGCACTTTGATCCGGTGGTCTTTGTCAAACAGCCGCGGACCATCCTCAGACTACTGTGCTGGGTGAGACAGACCACCGAGACGTATATGTGTAGCCTGCCTGTATATATATATAGGAGTCTATAATGTCTATAAAAGATCCCCATCGCTGTAATATCAGACTGTGCGTCATCCGGTTCTAAAACCGTGTTTGTTTGTTCGTCCGGGTGTTTTCCCCGTTGTCATCCTCCGTCTCCGGGGATTAGGCCAACATCCCCACCAACATGGAGGGAGAGTCTCGCTCCGTTCCTTTAAAACACCTTCTCTCTGTGTTTTGTTGTTATGTTGATGTCGGTATCGTTTACCGCACAGAGCCAAACAGTAAAACCATTTACAGAAGGCGATCAATGTGATTATGACAACGCTTGGTGATGAGGTAATGTTGTCTGTCTGACCATAATATAACATTAGGCTATATGGTCAATATAACATCATAACAAAGAGATGGGAATGACTAGTTTTAGCTATTGTCTGACCTAGCTGGTTTATAATGACACAGGGGGTAATGTTGTCTGACCTAGCTGGTTTATAATGACACAGAGGGGTAATGTTGTCTGACCTAGCTGGTTTATAATGACACAGGGGGTAATGTTGTCTGACCTAGCTGGTTTATAATGACACAGGGGGTAATGTTGTCTGAACTAGCTGGTTTATAATGACACCGGGGGTAATGTTGTCTGAACTAGCTGGTTTATAATGACACAGGGGGTAATGTTGTCTGAACTAGCTGGTTTATAATGACACAGGGGGTAATGTTGTCTGACTTAGCTGGTTTATAATGACACAGGGGGTAATGTAGTCTGAACGAGCTGGTTTATAATGACACAGGGGGTAATGTTGTCTGACCTAGCTGGTTTATAATGACACGGGGTAATGTTGTCTGAACTAGCTGGTTTATAATGACACAGGGGGTAATGTTGTCTTAACTAGCTGGTTTATAATGACACAGGGGGTAATGTTGTCTGAACTAGCTGGTTTATAATGACACAGGGGGTAATGTTGTCTGACCTAGCTGGTTTATAATGACACAGGGGGTAATGTTGTCTGAACAAGCTGGTTTATAATGACACAGGGGGTAATGTTGTCTGACCTAGCTGGTTTATAATGACACTGGGGGTAATGTTGTCTGACCTAGCTGGTTTATAATGACACAGGGGGTAATGTTGTCTGACCTAGCTGGTTTATAATGACACAGGGGGTAATGTTGTCTGACCTAGCTGGTTTATAATGACACAGGAGGTAATGTTGTCTGACCTAGCTGGTTTATAATGACACAGGGGGTAATGTTGTCTGATCTAGCTGGTTTATAATACAGTAGACTATATCCTGTAGTTTAATACTGTTGGCTAGCTTAATGATTCCAATAGGAATTACACATCACTTTGCAGCATAATGTGATTTACAGTTTAGGGTTGAAAATCATTCTGGTAAATTTCACAGGTTTTCCAGAAATTCTTGTTGGAAGATCACTGGAAAATGTTTTGGGAACTTTCGTGGAATTTTGCAACCCAACTTGCAGGCCCTGTGGCCTGTAAAACCATGAGTTTCAGGCCGCTGTATAAGGCCCGATGTGGCCTGTAAACCATGAGTTTCAGGCCGCTGTATAAGCCCCGATGTGGCCTGTAAACCATGAGTTTCAGGCCGCTGTATAAGGCCCGATGTGGCCTGTAAACCATGAGTTTCAGGCCGCTGTATAAGGCCCGATGTGGCCTGTAAACCATGAGTTTCAGGCCGCTGTATAAGCCCCGATGTGGCCTGTAAACCATGAGTTTTAGGCCGCTGTATAAGGCCCGATGTGGCCTGTAAACTATGAGTTTATAAGGCCTGACGATGTATGTAATGGTTAAATTATAATGATAATATTCTCCTAGGAACTCACTTGGGTGAAGGACACAGAACTGAAAATCAACGAATTCAACAACCGTTTCTCTGTTACTAAAATAATACAGTCATGGGATGTAACTGTTGGATCGAAAAGGCAAGGCACACTGGGAAATGATTGGAGGCTTAGTGGGGCGTTAAACTGAAGTATACAACAACAACAACAACAACAACAAACGGCGTTTCCACGACTCCTGTGGAGGTGGAACTGCTCTTTCAGCTTTTCAACTACAGTATGGAGGTTGTTGGTTTTACAGTGCAGCAACGCGTGTGTGTGTTCAACTACAGTATGGAGGTTGTTGGTTTTACAGCAACGCGTGTGTGTGTGTTCAACTACAGTATGGAGGTTGTTGGTTTTACAGTGCAGCAACGCGCGTGTGTGTGTTCAACTACAGTATGGAGGTTGTTGGTTTTACAGTGCAGCAACGCGTGTGTGTGTTCAACTACAGTATGGAGGTTGTTGGTTTTACAGTGCAGCAACGCGTGTGTGTGTTCAACTACAGTATGGAGGTTGTTGGTTTTACAGTGCAGCAACGCGTGTGTGTGTGTGTTCAACTACAGTATGGAGGTTGTTGGTTTTACAGTGCAGCAACGCGTGTGTGTGTGTGTTCAACTACAGTATGGAGGTTGTTGGTTTTACAGTGCAGCAACGCGTGTGTGTGTTCAACTACAGTATGGAGGTTGTTGGTTTTACAGTGCAGCAACGGGGGTAATGTTGTGTGTGTGTGTTCAACTACAGTATGGAGGTTGTTGGTTTTACAGTGCAGCAACGCGCGCGTGTGTTCAACTACAGTATGGAGGTTGTTGGTTTTACAGTGCAGCAACGCGCGCGTGTGTTCAACTACAGTATGGAGGTTGTTGGTTTTACAGTGCCGCAATGCGCGCGTGTGTTCAACTACAGTATGGAGGTTGTTGGTCTTACAGTGCAGCAACGCGCGTGTGTGTGTGTTCAACTACAGTATGGAGGTTGTTGGTTTTACAGTGCCGCAACGCGCGCGTGTGTTCAACTACAGTATGGAGGTTGTTGGTTTTACAGTGCAGCAACGCGCGCGCGTGTGTGTGTTCAACTACAGTATGGAGGTTGTTGGTTTTACAGTGCAGCAACGTGTGTGTGTGTGTGTTCAACTACAGTATGGAGGTTGTTGGTTTTACAGTGCAGCAACGCGCGTGTGTGTGTGTGTGTGTGTTCAACTACAGTATGGAGGTTGTTGGTTTTACAGTGCAGCAACGCGTGTGTGTGTGTGTGTGTGTTCAACTACAGTATGGAGGTTGTTGGTTTTACAGTGCAGCAACGCGTGTGTGTGTGTTCAACTACAGTATGGAGGTTGTTGGTTTTACAGTGCAGCAACGCGTGTGTGTGTTCAACTACAGTATGGAGGTTGTTGGTTTTACAGTGCCGCAACGCGCGCGTGTGTTCAACTACAGTATGGAGGTTGTTGGTTTTACAGTGCAGCAACGCGTGTGTGTGTTCAACTACAGTATGGAGGTTGTTGGTTTTACAGTGCAGCAACGCGTGTGTGTGTTCAACTACAGTATGGAGGTTGTTGGTTTTACAGTGCAGCAACGCGTGTGTGTGTGTGTTCAACTACAGTATGGAGGTTGTTGGTTTTACAGTGCCGCAACGCGCGCGTGTGTTCAACTACAGTATGGAGGTTGTTGGTTTTACAGTGCAGCAACGCGCGTGTGTGTGTGTTCAACTACAGTATGGAGGTTGTTGGTTTTACAGTGCCGCAACGCGCGCGTGTGTTCAACTACAGTATGGAGGTTGTTGGTTTTACAGTGCAGCAACGCGCGTGTGTGTGTGTGTGTGTTCAACTACAGTATGGAGGTTGTTGGTTTTACAGTGCAGCAACGCGCGTGTGTGTGTGTGTGTGTGTGTGTGTGTTCAACTACAGTATGGAGGTTGTTGGTTTTACAGTGCAGCAACGTGTGTGTGTGTGTGTGTGTTCAACTACAGTATGGAGGTTGTTGGTTTTACAGTGCAGCAACGCGCGCGTGTGTGTGTTCAACTACAGTATGGAGGTTGTTGGTTTTACAGTGCAGCAACGCGTGTGTGTGTGTGTGTTCAACTACAGTATGGAGGTTGTTGGTTTTACAGTGCAGCAACGTGTGTGTGTGTGTTCAACTACAGTATGGAGGTTGTTGGTTTTACAGTGCAGCAACGCGTGTGTGTGTTCAACTACAGTATGGAGGTTGTTGGTTTTACAGTGCCGCAACGCGCGCGTGTGTTCAACTACAGTATGGAGGTTGTTGGTTTTACAGTGCAGCAACGCGTGTGTGTGTTCAACTACAGTATGGAGGTTGTTGGTTTTACAGTGCAGCAACGCGTGTGTGTGTTCAACTACAGTATGGAGGTTGTTGGTTTTACAGTGCAGCAACGCGTGTGTGTGTTCAACTACAGTATGGAGGTTGTTGGTTTTACAGTGCAGCAACGCGTGTGTGTGTTCAACTACAGTATGGAGGTTGTTGGTTTTACAGTGCAGCAACGCGTGTGTGTGTGTGTGTTCAACTACAGTATGGAGGTTGTTGGTTTTACAGTGCAGCAACGCGCGCGTGTGTGTGTGTGTGTGTTCAACTACAGTATGGAGGTTGTTGGTTTTACAGTGCAGCAATGCGTGTGTGTGTGTGTGTGTTCAACTACAGTATGGAGGTTGTTGGTTTTACAGTGCAGCAACGCGCGCGTGTGTGTGTGTGTTCAACTACAGTATGGAGGTTGTTGGTTTTACAGTGCAGCAACGCGTGTGTGTGTGTTCAACTACAGTATGGAGGTTGTTGGTTTTACAGTGCAGCAACGCGCGTGTGTGTGTTCAACTACAGTATGGAGGTTGTTGGTTTTACAGTGCAGCAACGCGCGCGCGCGTGTGTGTGTGTTCAACTACAGTATGGAGGTTGTTGGTTTTACAGTGCAGCAACGCGCGCGCGTGTGTGTGTGTGTGTTCAACTACAGTATGGAGGTTGTTGGTTTTACAGTGCCGCAACGCGCGCGTGTGTGTGTGTTCAACTACAGTATGGAGGTTGTTGGTTTTACAGTGCAGCAACGCGTGTGTGTGTTCAACTACAGTATGGAGGTTGTTGGTTTTACAGTGCAGCAACGCGTGTGTGTGTTCAACTACAGTATGGAGGTTGTTGGTTTTACAGTGCAGCAACGCGCGCGCGTGTGTGTGTTCAACTACAGTATGGAGGTTGTTGGTTTTACAGTGCAGCAACGCGTGTGTGTGTGTGTGTGTTCAACTACAGTATGGAGGTTGTTGGTTTTACAGTGCAGCAACGCGCGCGTGTGTGTGTGTGTTCAACTATTGGTGTGAAGTCATTTAGAAGTCCTACTGCTCAGTAAATATCAATGATCTCCGAACTAACTTTATCCACTGACTGACTGACCTCTCTCCTCCCTCTTCTCTTTCCTCTCCTCTCTTTCCCTTCCTCTCTCTCCTCTCTCTCCTCTCCCCCTCTACTCTCTCTCCTCCCTCTCTCTCTCCCATTCCCTCTCGTCTCTCTCCTCTCCTCTCTCTCTCCTCTCCTCTCTCTCTCCCATTCCCTCTCCTCTCTCTCCTCTCTCTCTCCTCTCCTCTCCCTCTCCCATTCCCTCTCCTCTCTCTCCTCCCTCTTCTTTCCTCTCCCCCCTCTCCCCTCTCTCCTCTCCCCCTCTACTCTCTCTCCTAACTCTCCCCCTCTCTTTCCATCTCCCTCTCCCCCCCTCTCCTCTCTCTCCTCTCCCACTCATCTCACCCTCCCTCCTCTCTCGCCCTCCCTCTCCCTCCCAAAATTGACAAAACATCAATGTTACAGCTGTATTGAATCATATCCCTATAAGTAATTAACTAGTATTTTTTTCTCCTCCAGGTATTCTCTATGGTAGTGTTCAGCTGTATAGTGAATGAAGGCTACATGAACATCGGCAGCGAGCGGTTGCTATGCGTCTTCAATAAGAACGCTGATGCCTGTAACTACGGCGTTACCGTGGGCGTGGTCTGTTTCCTAGGCAGCGTCTGCTTCCTGGTTCTAGACATCTACTTCCCCACCATCCACAGTGTCCGACTCAGGAGGAGAGCAACTCTCATCGACATGGTCTTCTCTGGTACACACACACACATTATGTACATACACACACACATCCACACGTCATGTTATCTCTAGAAGGTATGTTTTCTAAACCATCTATCCTGTTGGTCCCGCCCCACCAGCACTGGCCAGCTTCCTGTGGTTGGTGGGTTTCTGTTTCCTGGCCAATCAGTGGCAGCAGACTACAGAAGAAGAGCTCCCATTGGCTCAGGGCTCCGACGCCGCCAGGGCTGCTGTTGCCTTCTGCTTCTTCTCCATCCTCACCTGGGTAAGAGACACCTGGGGGGTCTGGGTGTGTATGTCTAGTGTGTGTGTGTAATGTGTGTGTGTGATGTGTGTGTGTAATATGTGTGTGTGTGTGTGTAATGTGTGTGTGTGTGTGTGTGTGTTTGTGTTTGTGTGTGTGTGTGTGTGTTTCTGAACCCATCCCTATTTGAGCGATAGCCCGACTCAAGAACATGTTGTTTTCAGAGGACAAGGAGAGACCGCTGCCCAGAACAGCCCCTGTCACTAGTTTGACACTTTTATTTAGTTATGAACAAATTCTTTACAAAGACGGCCTACCCTGGTGCCAAACCCGGACGACGCCTCCCTATGGTACTCCCAATCACGGCCGGATGTGATACAGCCTGGAATCGAACCAGGGACTGTAGTGACGCCTGTAGTGTACGGAGATGTAGTGCCTTAGACCGCTGCACTATTCTGTTTTATACTGTGTGATATGAATTATGTACATCGTTCAGACCATGAAGCAGGGAGAGGACATGCGTTTCTAGTGCAGCACATGTGGCCTACAAAGTTACTAGTACAGGCTAGTACAGGCTAGTACAGGCTAGTACAGGTTAGTACAGGCTAGTACAGGCTAGTACAGGTTAGTACAGGCTAGTACAGGCTAGTACAGGCTAGTACAGGCTAGTATAGGCTTGTTCAGGTTAGTACAGGCTAGTACAGGCTACTACAAGCTAGTACAGGCTAGTACAGGTTAGTACAGGCTAGTAAAGGTTAGTACAGGCTAGTACAGGCTAGTACAGGCTAGTACAGGCTAGTACAGGCTAGTACAGGCTTGTACAGGCTAGTACAGGCTAGTATATGCTTGTACAGGCTAGTACAGGCTAGTACAGGCTAGTATACTTATTGGGGACCAATAATAAAACAAATGCAACTTGAATTGGCTCATCCAGGGGGACTGGTAGTATTTAATAGTTGATTCTAAGATTTGCATTTAATGTTGGCTATGTTTATGCTGTTTGTTCTCTGTTAAGGGGCACAAAGATTGGAGAAGTGCTTTATCCGGACGTCTCCATTTGGTCTTGTTGTTTGTTTTTCAATTTTCCCAGAAGTGGTTAGAGTCTACAGGTTCTTCTGGTGTTTCTGTTTTGTTTTAGTGATTCACCAGTGCAAAGGCGTAAGATACGTTTTTCTGGGCGTCTTGTGTTTTTGGTTTCGCAATTTCTCTCGTGTGTTTCTTCATCAAACTAGGGGAGTCAGTGGGCTGACTGTGATCTGATAGGGGAGTCAGTGGGCTGACTGTGATCTGATAGGGGAGTCAGTGGGCTGACTGTGGTCTGATAGGGGAGTCAGTGGGCTGACTGTGGTCTGATAGGGGAGTCAGTGGGCTGACTGTGGTCTGATAGGGGAGTCAGTGGGCTGGCTGGTCTGATAGGGGTGTCAGTGGGCTGACTGTGGTCTGATAGGGGTGTCAGTGGGCTGACTGGTCTGATAGGGGAGTCAGTGGGCTGACTGGTCTGATAGGGGAGTCAGTGGGCTGACTGGTCTGATAGGGGAGTCAGTGGGCTGACTGTGATCTGATAGGGGAGTCAGTGGGCTGACTGGTCTGATAGGGGAGTCAGTGGGCTGACTGGTCTGATAGGGGAGTCAGTGGGCTGACTGGTCTGATAGGGGTGTCAGTGGGCTGACTGTGGTCTGATAGGGGAGTCAGTGGGCTGACTGTGGTCTGATAGGGGAGTCAGTGGGCTGACTGGTCTGATAGGGGTGTCAGTGGGCTGACTGTGGTCTGATAGGGGTGTCAGTGGGCTGACTGGTCTGATAGGGGTGTCAGTGGGCTGACTGGTCTGATAGGGGTGTCAGTGGGCTGACTGATCTGATAGGGGTGTCAGTGGGCTGACTGGTCTGATAGGGGAGTCAGTGGGCTGACTGTGATCTGATAGGGGAGTCAGTGGGCTGACTGGTCTGATAGGGGTGTCAGTGGGCTGACTGTGATCTGATAGGGGAGTCAGTGGGCTGACTGTGATCTGATAGGGGAGTCAGTGGGCTGACTGTGGTCTGATAGGGGTGTCAGTGGGCTGACTGGTCTGATAGGGGTGTCAGTGGGCTGACTGTGGTCTGATAGGGGTGTCAGTGGGCTGACTGGTCTGATAGGGGAGTCAGTGGGCTGACTGGTCTGATAGGGGAGTCAGTGGGCTGACTGGTCTGATAGGGGTGTCAGTGGGCTGACTGGTCTGATAGGGGTGTCAGTGGGCTGACTGGGCTGATAGGGGTGTCAGTGGGCTGACTGGGCTGATAGGGGAGTCAGTGGGCTGACTGTGATCTGATAGGGGTGTCAGTGGGCTGACTGGTCTGATAGGGGTGTCAGTGGGCTGACTGGTCTGATAGGGGTGTCAGTGGGCTGATAGGGGTGTCAGTGGGCTGACTGGTCTGATAGGGGTGTCAGTGGGCTGATAGGGGTGTCAGTGGGCTGACTGGTCTGATAGGGGAGTCAGTGGGCTGATTGTGGTCTGATAGGGGTGTCAGTGGGCTGACTGGTCTGATAGGGGAGTCAGTGGGCTGACTGTGATCTGATAGGGGAGTCAGTGGGCTGACTGTGATCTGATAGGGGAGTCAGTGGGCTGACTGGTCTGATAGGGGAGTCAGTGGGCTGACTGTGATCTGATAGGGGAGTCAGTGGGCTGACTGGTCTGATAGGGGTGTCAGTGGGCTGACTGATCTGATAGGGGAGTCAGTGGGCTGACTGGTCTGATAGGGGTGTCAGTGGGCTGACTGGTCTGATAGGGGAGTCAGTGGGCTGACTGTGATCTGATAGGGGAGTCAGTGGGCTGACTGGTCTGATAGGGGTGTCAGTGGGCTGACTGGTCTGATAGGGGAGTCAGTGGGCTGACTGTGATCTGATAGGGGAGTCAGTGGGCTGACTGGTCTGATAGGGGTGTCAGTGGGCTGACTGTGGTCTGATAGGGGTGTCAGTGGGCTGACTGTGATCTGATAGGGGAGTCAGTGGGCTGACTGTGGTCTGATAGGGGAGTCAGTGGGCTGACTGTGATCTGATAGGGGAGTCAGTGGGCTGACTGGTCTGATAGGGGAGTCAGTGGGCTGACTGGTCTGATAGGGGAGTCAGTGGGCTGACTGTGATCTGATAGGGGAGTCAGTGGGCTGACTGGTCTGATAGGGGAGTCAGTGGGCTGACTGTGATCTGATAGGGGTGTCAGTGGGCTGACTGTGATCTGATAGGGGAGTCAGTGGGCTGACTGGTCTGATAGGGGTGTCAGTGGGCTGACTGTGGTCTGATAGGGGAGTCAGTGGGCTGACTGGTCTGATAGGGGTGTCAGTGGGCTGACTGGTCTGATAGGGGAGTCAGTGGGCTGACTGTGATCTGATAGGGGTGTCAGTGGGCTGACTGTGGTCTGATAGGGGTGTCAGTGGGCTGACTGTGATCTGATAGGGGTGTCAGTGGGCTGACTGGTCTGATAGGGGTGTCAGTGGGCTGACTGTGGTCTGATAGGGGAGTCAGTGGGCTGACTGGTCTGATAGGGGAGTCAGTGGGCTGACTGGTCTGATAGGGGTGTCAGTGGGCTGACTGGTCTGATAGGGGTGTCAGTGGGCTGACTGATCTGATAGGGGTGTCAGTGGGCTGACTGTGGTCTGATAGGGGAGTCAGTGGGCTGACTGGTCTGATAGGGGTGTCAGTGGGCTGACTGGTCTGATAGGGGTGTCAGTGGGCTGACTGGTCTGATAGGGGTGTCAGTGGGCTGACTGGTCTGATAGGGGAGTCAGTGGGCTGACTGTGATCTGATAGGGGTGTCAGTGGGCTGACTGGTCTGATAGGGGTGTCAGTGGGCTGACTGGTCTGATAGGGGAGTCAGTGGGCTGACTGTGATCTGATAGGGGTGTCAGTGGGCTGACTGGTCTGATAGGGGTGTCAGTGGGCTGACTGGTCTGATAGGGGAGTCAGTGGGCTGACTGGTCTGATAGGGGAGTCAGTGGGCTGACTGTGATCTGATAGGGGAGTCAGTGGGCTGACTGGTCTGATAGGGGAGTCAGTGGGCTGACTGGTCTGATAGGGGAGTCAGTGGGCTGACTGGTCTGATAGGGGTGTCAGTGGGCTGACTGGTCTGATAGGGGAGTCAGTGGGCTGACTGGTCTGATAGGGGAGTCAGTGGGCTGACTGGTCTGATAGGGGTGTCAGTGGGCTGACTGGTCTGATAGGGGAGTCAGTGGGCTGACTGATCTGATAGGGGTATCAGTGGGCTGACTGGTCTGATAGGGGTGTCAGTGGGCTGACTGGTCTGATAGGGGTGTCAGTGGGCTGGCTGGTCTGATAGGGGTGTCAGTGGGCTGACTGGTCTGATAGGGGTGTCAGTGGGCTGACTGTGATCTGATAGGGGAGTCAGTGGGCTGACTGTGATCTGATAGGGGTGTCAGTGGGCTGACTGTGGTCTGATAGGGGTGTCAGTGGGCTGACTGTGGTCTGATAGGGGAGTCAGTGGGCTGACTGGTCTGATAGGGGTGTCAGTGGGCTGACTGGTCTGATAGGGGAGTCAGTGGGCTGACTGGTCTGATAGGGGAGTCAGTGGGCTGACTGGTCTGATAGGGGTGTCAGTGGGCTGACTGTGATCTGATAGGGGAGTCAGTGGGCTGACTGTGATCTGATAGGGGTGTCAGTGGGCTGACTGGTCTGATAGGGGAGTCAGTGGGCTGACTGGTCTGATAGGGGAGTCAGTGGGCTGACTGGTCTGATAGGGGTGTCAGTGGGCTGACTGGTCTGATAGGGGTGTCAGTGGGCTGACTGGTCTGATAGGGGAGTCAGTGGGCTGACTGTGGTCTGATAGGGGTGTCAGTGGGCTGACTGTGATCTGATAGGGGTGTCAGTGGGCTGACTGGTCTGATAGGGGTGTCAGTGGGCTGACTGGTCTGATAGGGGTGTCAGTGGGCTGACTGTGATCTGATAGGGGTGTCAGTGGGCTGACTGGTCTGATAGGGGTGTCAGTGGGCTGACTGTGATCTGATAGGGGAGTCAGTGGGCTGACTGGTCTGATAGGGGTGTCAGTGGGCTGACTGTGATCTGATAGGGGTGTCAGTGGGCTGACTGGTCTGATAGGGGTGTCAGTGGGCTGACTGTGGTCTGATAGGGGAGTCAGTGGGCTGACTGGTCTGATAGGGGTGTCAGTGGGCTGACTGGTCTGATAGGGGAGTCAGTGGGCTGACTGGTCTGATAGGGGTGTCAGTGGGCTGACTGGTCTGATAGGGGTGTCAGTGGGCTGACTGGTCTGATAGGGGTGTCAGTGGGCTGACTGTGATCTGATAGGGGAGTCAGTGGGCTGACTGTGATCTGATAGGGGAGTCAGTGGGCTGACTGGTCTGATAGGGGTGTCAGTGGGCTGACTGGTCTGATAGGGGAGTCAGTGGGCTGACTGTGGTCTGATAGGGGAGTCAGTGGGCTGACTGGTCTGATAGGGGTGTCAGTGGGCTGACTGGTCTGATAGGGGAGTCAGTGGGCTGACTGGTCTGATAGGGGTGTCAGTGGGCTGACTGGTCTGATAGGGGAGTCAGTGGGCTGACTGTGGTCTGATAGGGGAGTCAGTGGGCTGACTGGTCTGATAGGGGTGTCAGTGGGCTGACTGGTCTGATAGGGGAGTCAGTGGGCTGACTGTGGTCTGATAGGGGAGTCAGTGGGCTGACTGGTCTGATAGGGGTGTCAGTGGGCTGACTGGTCTGATAGGGGTGTCAGTGGGCTGACTGTGATCTGATAGGGGTGTCAGTGGGCTGACTGGTCTGATAGGGGTGTCAGTGGGCTGACTGGTCTGATAGGGGTGTCAGTGTGCTGACTGTGATCTGATAGGGGTGTCAGTGTGCTGACTGTGATCTGATAGGGGTGTCAGTGGGCTGACTGTGGTCTGATAGGGGAGTCAGTGGGCTGACTGGTCTGATAGGGGTGTCAGTGGGCTGACTGGTCTGATAGGGGTGTCAGTGGGCTGACTGTGATCTGATAGGGGAGTCAGTGGGCTGACTGGTCTGATAGGGGTGTCAGTGGGCTGACTGTGATCTGATAGGGGAGTCAGTGGGCTGACTGTGGTCTGATAGGGGAGTCAGTGGGCTGACTGGTCTGATAGGGGTGTCAGTGGGCTGACTGTGATCTGATAGGGGTGTCAGTGGGCTGACTGGTCTGATAGGGGTGTCAGTGGGCTGACTGGTCTGATAGGGGAGTCAGTGGGCTGACTGTGATCTGATAGGGGTGTCAGTGGGCTGACTGGTCTGATAGGGGTGTCAGTGGGCTGACTGTGATCTGATAGGGGTGTCAGTGGGCTGACTGTGGTCTGATAGGGGAGTCAGTGGGCTGACTGTGGTCTGATAGGGGTGTCAGTGGGCTGACTGTGATCTGATAGGGGTGTCAGTGGGCTGACTGTGATCTGATAGGGGAGTCAGTGGGCTGACTGTGGTCTGATAGGGGTGTCAGTGGGCTGACTGTGATCTGATAGGGGTGTCAGTGGGCTGACTGTGGTCTGATAGGGGTGTCAGTGGGCTGACTGATCTGATAGGGGTGTCAGTGGGCTGACTGTGATCTGATAGGGGAGTCAGTGGGCTGACTGTGGTCTGATAGGGGAGTCAGTGGGCTGACTGGTCTGATAGGGGAGTCAGTGGGCTGACTGGTCTGATAGGGGAGTCAGTGGGCTGACTGTGATCTGATAGGGGTGTCAGTGGGCTGACTGGTCTGATAGGGGAGTCAGTGGGCTGACTGTGATCTGATAGGGGAGTCAGTGGGCTGACTGTGATCTGATAGGGGAGTCAGTGGGCTGACTGGTCTGATAGGGGTGTCAGTGGGCTGGCTGGTCTGATAGGGGTGTCAGTGGGCTGACTGGTCTGATAGGGGTGTCAGTGGGCTGACTGTGATCTGATAGGGGAGTCAGTGGGCTGACTGTGATCTGATAGGGGTGTCAGTGGGCTGACTGTGATCTGATAGGGGTGTCAGTGGGCTGACTGGTCTGATAGGGGTGTCAGTGGGCTGACTGGTCTGATAGGGGAGTCAGTGGGCTGACTGGTCTGATAGGGGTGTCAGTGGGCTGACTGTGATCTGATAGGGGAGTCAGTGGGCTGACTGTGGTCTGATAGGGGTGTCAGTGGGCTGACTGGTCTGATAGGGGTGTCAGTGGGCTGACTGGTCTGATAGGGGAGTCAGTGGGCTGACTGGTCTGATAGGGGAGTCAGTGGGCTGACTGGTCTGATAGGGGAGTCAGTGGGCTGACTGGTCTGATAGGGGAGTCAGTGGGCTGACTGGTCTGATAGGGGTGTCAGTGGGCTGACTGTGATCTGATAGGGGAGTCAGTGGGCTGACTGTGGTCTGATAGGGGTGTCAGTGGGCTGACTGGTCTGATAGGGGTGTCAGTGGGCTGACTGGTCTGATAGGGGAGTCAGTGGGCTGACTGGTCTGATAGGGGTGTCAGTGGGCTGACTGTGATCTGATAGGGGAGTCAGTGGGCTGACTGGTCTGATAGGGGAGTCAGTGGGCTGACTGGTCTGATAGGGGAGTCAGTGGGCTGACTGTGATCTGATAGGGGAGTCAGTGGGCTGACTGGTCTGATAGGGGAGTCAGTGGGCTGACTGGTCTGATAGGGGTGTCAGTGGGCTGACTGGTCTGATAGGGGAGTCAGTGGGCTGACTGTGATCTGATAGGGGTGTCAGTGGGCTGACTGGTCTGATAGGGGTGTCAGTGGGCTGACTGTGATCTGATAGGGGAGTCAGTGGGCTGACTGTGATCTGATAGGGGTGTCAGTGGGCTGACTGTGATCTGATAGGGGAGTCAGTGGGCTGACTGTGGTCTGATAGGGGTGTCAGTGGGCTGACTGGTCTGATAGGGGTGTCAGTGGGCTGACTGGTCTGATAGGGGAGTCAGTGGGCTGACTGTGATCTGATAGGGGTGTCAGTGGGCTGACTGTGATCTGATAGGGGAGTCAGTGGGCTGACTGTGGTCTGATAGGGGTGTCAGTGGGCTGACTGGTCTGATAGGGGTGTCAGTGGGCTGACTGGTCTGATAGGGGAGTCAGTGGGCTGACTGTGGTCTGATAGGGGTGTCAGTGGGCTGACTGGTCTGATAGGGGAGTCAGTGGGCTGACTGGTCTGATAGGGGTGTCAGTGGGCTGACTGTGATCTGATAGGGGAGTCAGTGGGCTGACTGTGATCTGATAGGGGAGTCAGTGGGCTGACTGGTCTGATAGGGGTGTCAGTGGGCTGACTGGTCTGATAGGGGTGTCAGTGGGCTGACTGTGATCTTATAGGGGAGTCAGTGGGCTGACTGTGATCTGATAGGGGTGTCAGTGGGCTGACTGTGATCTTATAGGGGAGTCAGTGGGCTGACTGGTCTGATAGGGGAGTCAGTGGGCTGACTGGTCTGATAGGGGAGTCAGTGGGCTGACTGGTCTGATAGGGGTGTCAGTGGGCTGACTGGTCTGATAGGGGAGTCAGTGGGCTGACTGGTCTGATAGGGGTGTCAGTGGGCTGACTGGTCTGATAGGGGAGTCAGTGGGCTGACTGGTCTGATAGGGGTGTCAGTGGGCTGACTGTGATCTGATAGGGGAGTCAGTGGGCTGACTGGTCTGATAGGGGTGTCAGTGGGCTGACTGGTCTGATAGGGGAGTCAGTGGGCTGACTGTGATCTGATAGGGGAGTCAGTGGGCTGACTGGTCTGATAGGGGTGTCAGTGGGCTGACTGTGATCTGATAGGGGAGTCAGTGGGCTGACTGTGATCTGATAGGGGTGTCAGTGGGCTGACTGATCTGATAGGGGTGTCAGTGGGCTGACTGGTCTGATAGGGGAGTCAGTGGGCTGACTGTGGTCTGATAGGGGTGTCAGTGGGCTGACTGGTCTGATAGGGGAGTCAGTGGGCTGACTGTGATCTGATAGGGGAGTCAGTGGGCTGACTGGTCTGATAGGGGAGTCAGTGGGCTGACTGTGATCTGATAGGGGTGTCAGTGGGCTGACTGTGGTCTGATAGGGGAGTCAGTGGGCTGACTGGTCTGATAGGGGAGTCAGTGGGCTGACTGTGATCTGATAGGGGTGTCAGTGGGCTGACTGGTCTGATAGAGGAGTCAGTGGGCTGACTGTGGTCTGATAGGGGTGTCAGTGGGCTGACTGGTCTGATAGGGGTGTCAGTGGGCTGACTGGTCTGATAGGGGAGTCAGTGGGCTGACTGGTCTGATAGGGGAGTCAGTGGGCTGACTGTGGTCTGATAGGGGTGTCAGTGGGCTGACTGGTCTGATAGGGGAGTCAGTGGGCTGACTGGTCTGATAGGGGTGTCAGTGGGCTGACTGGTCTGATAGGGGTGTCAGTGGGCTGACTGTGATCTGATAGCGGTGTCAGTGGGATGACTGTGAACTGATACGGGAGTCAGTGGGCTGACTGGTCTGATAGGGGTGTCAGTGGGATGACTGTGAACTGATACGGGAGTCAGTGGGCTGACTGGTCTGATAGGGGTGTCAGTGGGCTGACTGGTCTGATAGGGGTGTCAGTGGGCTGACTGTGATCTGATAGGGGTGTCAGTGGGCTGACTGTGATCTGATAGGGGTGTCAGTGGGCTGACTGGTCTGATAGGGGAGTCAGTGGGCTGACTGGTCTGATAGGGGTGTCAGTGGGCTGACTGTGATCTGATAGGGGTGTCAGTGGGCTGACTGGTCTGATAGGGGAGTCAGTGGGCTGACTGGTCTGATAGGGGTGTCAGTGGGCTGACTGGTCTGATAGGGGAGTCAGTGGGCTGACTGGTCTGATAGGGGTGTCAGTGGGCTGACTGGTCTGATAGGGGAGTCAGTGGGCTGACTGGTCTGATAGGGGTGTCAGTGGGCTGACTGGTCTGATAGGGGAGTCAGTGGGCTGACTGTGATCTGATAGGGGTGTCAGTGGGCTGACTGGTCTGATAGGGGTGTCAGTGGGCTGACTGGTCTGATAGGGGTGTCAGTGGGCTGACTGGTCTGATAGGGGTGTCAGTGGGCTGACTGGTCTGATAGGGGAGTCAGTGGGCTGACTGGTCTGATAGGGGAGTCAGTGGGCTGACTGTGGTCTGATAGGGGTGTCAGTGGGCTGACTGGTCTGATAGGGGTGTCAGTGGGCTGACTGTGATCTGATAGGGGTGTCAGTGGGCTGACTGGTCTGATAGGGGAGTCAGTGGGCTGACTGTGATCTGATAGGGGAGTCAGTGGGCTGACTGATCTGATAGGGGAGTCAGTGGGCTGACTGTGATCTGATAGGGGAGTCAGTGGGCTGACTGTGATCTGATAGGGGTGTCAGTGGGCTGACTGGTCTGATAGGGGAGTCAGTGGGCTGACTGTGATCTGATAGGGGTGTCAGTGGGCTGACTGTGATCTGATAGGGGAGTCAGTGGGCTGACTGGTCTGATAGGGGAGTCAGTGGGCTGACTGGTCTGATAGGGGAGTCAGTGGGCTGACTGGTCTGATAGGGGAGTCAGTGGGCTGACTGTGATCTGATAGGGGAGTCAGTGGGCTGACTGTGATCTGATAGGGGAGTCAGTGGGCTGACTGGTCTGATAGGGGAGTCAGTGGGCTGACTGATCTGATAGGGGAGTCAGTGGGCTGACTGGTCTGATAGGGGTGTCAGTGGGCTGACTGTGGTCTGATAGGGGAGTCAGTGGGCTGACTGATCTGATAGGGGAGTCAGTGGGCTGACTGGTCTGATAGGGGTGTCAGTGGGCTGACTGGTCTGATAGGGGTGTCAGTGGGCTGACTGTGATCTGATAGGGGTGTCAGTGGGCTGACTGTGGTCTGATAGGGGAGTCAGTGGGCTGACTGATCTGATAGGGGTGTCAGTGGGCTGACTGTGATCTGATAGGGGAGTCAGTGGGCTGACTGGTCTGATAGGGGAGTCAGTGGGCTGACTGTGATCTGATAGGGGTGTCAGTGGGCTGACTGTGATCTGATAGGGGTGTCAGTGGGCTGACTGTGATCTGATAGGGGTGTCAGTGGGCTGACTGTGGTCTGATAGGGGAGTCAGTGGGCTGATTGTGGTCTGATAGGGGTGTCAGTGGGCTGACTGGTCTGATAGGGGAGTCAGTGGGCTGACTGTGATCTGATAGGGGTGTCAGTGGGCTGACTGTGATCTGATAGGGGAGTCAGTGGGCTGACTGGTCTGATAGGGGTGTCAGTGGGCTGACTGGTCTGATAGGGGTGTCAGTGGGCTGACTGGTCTGATAGGGGTGTCAGTGGGCTGACTGGTCTGATAGGGGTGTCAGTGGGCTGACTGGTCTGATAGGGGAGTCAGTGGGCTGACTGTGATCTGATAGGGGAGTCAGTGGGCTGACTGGTCTGATAGGGGTGTCAGTGGGCTGACTGTGGTCTGATAGGGGTGTCAGTGGGCTGACTGGTCTGATAGGGGTGTCAGTGGGCTGACTGGTCTGATAGGGGAGTCAGTGGGCTGACTGGTCTGATAGGGGTGTCAGTGGGCTGACTGATCTGATAGGGGTGTCAGTGGGCTGACTGGGCTGATAGGGGTGTCAGTGGGCTGACTGTGATCTGATAGGGGAGTCAGTGGGCTGACTGGTCTGATAGGGGTGTCAGTGGGCTGACTGATCTGATAGGGGTGTCAGTGGGCTGACTGGTCTGATAGGGGTGTCAGTGGGCTGACTGTGGTCTGATAGGGGAGTCAGTGGGCTGACTGGTCTGATAGGGGTGTCAGTGGGCTGACTGTGATCTGATAGGGGAGTCAGTGGGCTGACTGTGGTCTGATAGGGGAGTCAGTGGGCTGACTGGTCTGATAGGGGAGTCAGTGGGCTGACTGGTCTGATAGGGGAGTCAGTGGGCTGACTGATCTGATAGGGGTGTCAGTGGGCTGACTGGTCTGATAGGGGAGTCAGTGGGCTGACTGATCTGATAGGGGTGTCAGTGGGCTGACTGTGATCTGATAGGGGAGTCAGTGGGCTGACTGTGGTCTGATAGGGGAGTCAGTGGGCTGACTGGTCTGATAGGGGAGTCAGTGGGCTGACTGATCTGATAGGGGTGTCAGTGGGCTGACTGGTCTGATAGGGGAGTCAGTGGGCTGACTGGTCTGATAGGGGAGTCAGTGGGCTGACTGTGATCTGATAGGGGTGTCAGTGGGCTGACTGGTCTGATAGGGGAGTCAGTGGGCTGACTGGTCTGATAGGGGTGTCAGTGGGCTGACTGGTCTGATAGGGGTGTCAGTGGGCTGACTGTGATCTGATAGGGGTGTCAGTGGGCTGACTGTGATCTGATAGGGGAGTCAGTGGGCTGACTGTGATCTGATAGGGGAGTCAGTGGGCTGACTGTGATCTGATAGGGGTGTCAGTGGGCTGACTGGTCTGATAGGGGAGTCAGTGGGCTGACTGGTCTGATAGGGGTGTCAGTGGGCTGACTGGTCTGATAGGGGAGTCAGTGGGCTGACTGTGATCTGATAGGGGAGTCAGTGGGCTGACTGGTCTGATAGGGGTGTCAGTGGGCTGACTGGTCTGATAGGGGTGTCAGTGGGCTGACTGGTCTGATAGGGGAGTCAGTGGGCTGACTGGTCTGATAGGGGAGTCAGTGGGCTGACTGGTCTGATAGGGGAGTCAGTGGGCTGACTGGTCTGATAGGGGTGTCAGTGGGCTGACTGGTCTGATAGGGGTGTCAGTGGGCTGACTGTGATCTGATAGGGGTGTCAGTGGGCTGACTGTGATCTGATAGGGGAGTCAGTGGGCTGACTGTGGTCTGATAGGGGAGTCAGTGGGCTGACTGGTCTGATAGGGGTGTCAGTGGGCTGACTGTGATCTGATAGGGGTGTCAGTGGGCTGACTGTGATCTGATAGGGGAGTCAGTGGGCTGACTGGTCTGATAGGGGTGTCAGTGGGCTGACTGTGATCTGATAGGGTTGTCAGTGGGCTGACTGGTCTGATAGGGGTGTCAGTGGGCTGACTGTGGTCTGATAGGGGAGTCAGTGGGCTGACTGTGGTCTGATAGGGGTGTCAGTGGGCTGACTGTGGTCTGATAGGGGTGTCAGTGGGCTGACTGGTCTGATAGGGGTGTCAGTGGGCTGACTGGTCTGATAGGGGTGTCAGTGGGCTGACTGGTCTGATAGGGGTGTCAGTGGGCTGACTGTGATCTGATAGGGGTGTCAGTGGGCTGACTGGTCTGATAGGGGTGTCAGTGGGCTGACTGTGATCTGATAGGGGTGTCAGTGGGCTGACTGGTCTGATAGGGGAGTCAGTGGGCTGACTGTGGTCTGATAGGGGAGTCAGTGGGCTGACTGGTCTGATAGGGGAGTCAGTGGGCTGACTGTGATCTGATAGGGGTGTCAGTGGGCTGACTGTGATCTGATAGGGGTGTCAGTGGGCTGACTGTGATCTGATAGGGGTGTCAGTGGGCTGACTGGTCTGATAGGGGTGTCAGTGGGCTGACTGGTCTGATAGGGGTGTCAGTGGGCTGACTGGTCTGATAGGGGTGTCAGTGGGCTGACTGGTCTGATAGGGGAGTCAGTGGGCTGACTGTGATCTGATAGGGGTGTCAGTGGGCTGACTGGTCTGATAGGGGTGTCAGTGGGCTGACTGGTCTGATAGGGGAGTCAGTGGGCTGACTGGTCTGATAGGGGAGTCAGTGGGCTGACTGGTCTGATAGGGGTGTCAGTGGGCTGACTGGTCTGATAGGGGTGTCAGTGGGC